>NC_136661.1:10312205-10352205 GCF_903797595.1 Erithacus rubecula
ACCTCCCTGGCCACAGCTGGGCAGAGGAGGGAAAAATTTCATGAAGGGTTCATGAGTTAAGGACCAGGAAAAACACTCCAAGGGCAAAACAGGCTCCGCTTAGAGGTACAAAGTAAGTTTACTGCTAACAAAGTCAGAGGAGAATAATGAGAAGCAAAAATAAATCCTTAATGAACACCTTTTTCCCCCAACCTCTCCCTCCTTCTAACCAACAGCACAGGGAGACAGGGCATGGGGATTTTGGTCAATTCCTTGCCCAAGGTTTTCTCTTGCTGCTCAGGGAGAGGAGTCTTCCCCTGTAATACCATGGGGTCCCTCCCAGGGACATGGATCTCCATGAACTTCCCAGCATGGTTCCAATCTCATGTGCAGCACTCCTCCCAAAACTGCTGTGGCATGGGCCACTCTTCCACAGGGTGCAGCTCTCCAAGGACAGGCTGCTCCAGCCTGGAAGCAGGGGACTCCTCTCTCCCCTGGGTCTCCCACAGGATCTCAAACTCCTCCAGACATTCACCTTCTCCAGCATGGGCACCTCCCACACGGGCTGTGGGTGGAACTCTGCAATTCCCTGTGGATCCCCATGTCTGTGGGTTGATCTCTGCATTCCCCATGGATCCCCATGGCTGTGGGTTGATCTCTGCATTCCCCATGGATCCCCATGGCTGTGGGTGGATCTCTGTATTCCCCATGGATCCCCATGGCTGTGGGTGGATCTCTGCATTCCCCATGGATCCCCATGGCTGTGGGTTGATCTCTGCAATTCCCTGTGGATCCCCATGTCTGTGGGTTGATCTCTGCATTCCCCATGGATCCCCATGGCTGTGGGTTGATCTCTGCATTCCCCATGGATCCCCATGGCTGTGGGTGGATCTCTGTATTCCCCATGGATCCCCATGGCTGTGGGTGGATCTCTGCATTCCCCATGGATCCCCATGGCTGTGGGTTGATCTCTGCATTCCCCATGGATCCCCTTGGCTGCAGGGCACAGCTGCTTCACCGTGGTCTCACCACAGCCTGCAGAGGAATCTCAGCTCCAGTGCTGGAGCAGCTCCTCCCCTCCTTCTGCACTGACCTTGGTGTCTCCACCTTGTTTCCCTCACATGTTCTCACCTCCTCATCTTCTCTGGCTAGGAAAAACTGCGCCTACTTTGTTTTGATTTTCTTCTTAAGTATGTTATCACAGAGACATTACCATCATCTCTAATTGGCCCAGGCTCAGCCAGCAGTGTGTCCATCCCTGGAGCCATCAGGGATTGGCTCTGGCAGACACAGTGGAAGCTTCCAGCAGCTTCTCACAGAAGCCACCTCTGTGGCTCCCTGCTACAAAACCCAAGCTGTGCAAAACCAATACAACATCTGTGTGACATTACAGTGCTGTGCACTTTCTTGTGCCAAAAACTGTTGTACAAAAATACTATTTGGAAGGTTTAAAGATATGCTTATGTTTAAATCAAGATATCACAGTCCAATAAAACAAAGGCTTGATTCTGTACCATATACCTAACATCCACAAATTCCTAAGATTAATAATTTTCTGAATTATATTTGCAACTGATTGACTATAATTTTATGACTATAAACTGTAAGGCTGATCTGTTCTGAAAATGCAGAAGTCTTTGAGGAGCAGATGGAGAAACCTGCCCAAGTCCAGTTTTACCCAACATGTCTACAAAATATCTAAACATTCAAAGTAAACATAAATTTGTTATTTTTATCCTCTATGCAGACTCAGTATTTCCTTTGGACATTAAAGTGTTATTTACACTTCACTCTCCTTTTATCCTGGAGTTTCAAAGGTCTCAAATTTTAACACAGTATTTTTTTAATTAACTAGTTCTGTGAAGAGTAAGTTATCTAAATACTAGAACAAAGTGTCACAATTAAAATAACAGTATAAATTATTTTGCAATTGGATCAGATATTAAAAAACCACAATATCTGCAAGAAGTTTCATTTTTTAACACATTTTGTTGCAGTTTACACATATCATTCTGCTTTCTATCAAGTGCTGGCAGTTGCACAAACTATCACAAAGTACATGACAGCTTTTGATTGGAGGCATGTGGCAAATAATTATGGTGTCAACTAGTAACCAAATTTTTGTTTTCCTCCCTTAAAAATACATCTACGAACCAAAAATTCTCAAGTTCTTCCTTTCCTTTCTGATACCAAAGGTTAAAAAAGTAAAAACTGACAAACCACTCCACGCAGTAAGTATTAGCTTATTCTCATTCTTCAAGTCTCCATTCATATTAGCTCCTTTCAGCTCCACATAAATGTTCAACTGAAGTGAAGGCTCTCACATACTTTACTTAAATCTACTGACAACAAGCTTGCTTTCCTTAATTATTTTTTACAGATCCTGGAGAAGAGGTCTACATCCCTAGAAACAATGGATGAAAATAACTCAAACAGAATAAAAGTATTTTACTAGAATCTCCCAGTCTTTCACAATGAAAAAAGTAGAAATATAAGATCCAGTTATTCTACACCTTTACTCTATTGTCAGTCAGTAGTTAACTACTAGGGAAAGAATATAAAGAAATAAATAAAGTGACATTTCTGGTGGTATACCTGCCTCTAGAAATCAAGTTAAGGACTTTTAATCACTGAAGAACAAACTAAACCATAAGTGTTTTTACTAACAGGTCAGCTCCTAGCTATGGCTGCAGGCCTTTTGAAATTCTTTACACACTTGACTTTCACATCACTTAACTTAAAAATTTTACAATTTCTGTTTTCTCTGTAAGAAACAGTTTTATTAAAACTGGAGACTAAATCCAGAAGAGCCCACGGGACTTGACAGAATCTTAAGGCAGAAGGAGAATAAAATGTCCTTTCCATAGCATTATGATTTACTTCCTTATCTGTTTTCCTTTACTCACTCACTCTCCCTCACTTCAGCTTCCCAACCTGAAGAGCAAAATAACACAAGATGGTTCAAGACAGTAAAAAGCTGACGACTGGTGAACAGAGGTCTTCCCCTTCCTGGCTCTAGCACATACCTCTGCCAGCACTAATGTTCAAATGATCTCTCTATATCAAAACTGCCAGGAAATTAATACAATGAACAAAACAACCACAAAGAAAACAACATCCCCCCCCCCCCCGAAAATTAAAAAAAAACCAACAAAAACAAACCCCAAACAAACAACAACAACATGACAGTTTCTCTCCCGTAGTAGGCAAATTGAGTGAGCTAAGCAAAAGGTTTGACTAGCACCAGAAACCAGAGAACTAGAGAAGGGGAGAAGGAAATGAGATCTCCATATCAAGAATCACTCTGATTTCTCAAGAGACTTCACCCACAGTCTGCTTAGGGTGCAAGTGCTGTTCTAATTGCTGGCTGCTGCAGAAAGAGCCCCAAATCAACCTTACTTCTTAGTTCATGAAGGCATCTATACTCTTACTCCAACCCCTATACATCAACAGTGTCTCTCCTGTAGTTGCATCATTAGCAATAGCAAGCAGATCTACCTCTCTGATCAGTACAAAGGGCAGTTCATCTGAGGTTTGACAGATGAAAAATTATGCACAATGGAATTTTCTGCATGTATAATGAAATTAAGGTCCTCTGTACATAGATAAAAATTCTACCTTCTTCCACAGTCATAGACAGGATGCATAGATCCATACTAATGGATGCATAGAACAAAAGTGGTAAAATGGTACAAGGACAGAGCAGCACATGCTACTACTACTCCTCATATTCCCCCAACATCCAGCAGTTGCTGACAATTCAGATTCTACATAAGCTAGAATGTGCCTCACCCATCAAATACAGACTTCTTTCCAGTATAAGCAAAATCAACACAAGAAACACTTTCCTGGCTGGACTGAGCAGCAGAGATATGAAGATGAGGGGGAATTGCTCCGTTTTGCAACTGAGCAAATTCACTATTGAAAGGACGTGCATCTCTTCAGAATTAATGTTACCATTAACCACTGTACCTGTTAATAAATGGATTCAGCCTAAGAGCACAGAGTGACAGTATTTATTGACTAGATAATGAGATATCTATGCTAACTTAGTTCAAACTTAGAAGTCCATAACAATGCAGCTGTACAAAGTACAACTTTTTTCCTTATAATAAAATCATTATAGTAAATATTAGTATTAAGAGTGTAACAGTAATTTTTCTTATGGTATAATGTATTAACACAATGCATAATTATAGGACAAGTAATTCAGCAATTGAGTAACACTGGAAATACACTAATCACTACCTACGGAGCTTAAAATACCAACTCCCTAATCTGCAAATTTTGTTTATGCACACTCTTGGGTTCACTAAGGCTTCATAAGATTAGAAACTTTATAGATTCAAGGGCCCAAGAAAAAAAAGACAAGGAAGGATGCAGAAATACAGTACTTGATCCAGGAATGCAAACTGTCATGTTTTCTAACCATGAGTGCCTACTTTCTGATTTAGACAGGACACTAAGTTTATGAGCTTATTATCTTCTTCTAGTGATAAAACCATCCCCAAAGATAAATTTCCTCTTTTAAGACTCAAGTATTGTAACAATACACAAGTATATGCATAATTTTTAGCCCCTTCTGCATCTAACAGCTTACAGAAGAGTTAGATTTCCCATGACATTTCAGGGTAACTTTGCAAGCTTGGGTTTTCTGAAGGATTACTGCTGGAAAAAAGATGAAAATCAGACACATGATTTTTTAAGTCAGAAAATTATTTCAACTTGAAAACTACTTGTAAAGTTAAAATTTTTTGTATCTATCTGTGTTATTGGTGGTCTGTCTGAATCTTCAGGGAGTCACTTGTTCTTGTCTCTACAGACTGTAAAGTTGTAAATGCTAAGAAGCCAAAGAACTTCAGCTTTAGAGAAGAACAAGAAATGAAGCCTCTGATGGAAACAATTCAGGTTGCCAAAGATCTCCACTTCATTTTCCCTTTATAACCCAGGCATCATCTTCAGTCAAGACTTTTGGTTTTGGAGGAAAAAAACACAGAATCTACTTCTTTCCCTCTAGGCCCCTCCCAGCTAGGAGTAACTGTAAAGTGCTACAATAATGAGAAAAATTAAATAGAATTGCAGTTATATTATATGTATAGGCAATTCACAATGCATCAGAAAGACTTCCTACAGTTAAAACAGTGGACCTCGCATTCTTGAATGAGATTTCCACCTAAATGATACATATAATTCTACAATATTTAAAGTCAAGCCAGGATGGATTTTGGTTGTTAGTACAGCCATAATTCACCTCCTGCATATAAAGCATTACCATAAATTTAATACCATTATTCTTGATTTCCCATGGATCCACATTCTAATTCAAGAGAAAATAATTATTTGTAACTGTTTAATCCACACAAGTGAGTATGTGGCTCCCTGCCATGAAAAAAATAAAGACAAAAGCACTACACATATGGATAAAGCCACCAAACTGGCACTACCAAGCAACTGGAACTACTGTTCCTCCAAAGTTTTGAAAGACTGCTTAAATAACTGAAGCTTAAAAGCCACAGTTTCAAACATATTGTCACTCAAATGAAAATTTTTAAAAAAGGAAAAGAAATGCTTTCCTCCTTAATAATGTACCATTAGCAACACTTATGGCCATAAACCTGATTGGGTATGTTTTAATTTGCCACTTAAAATGACAACATTAAGCAACATACAGAAGACAGTTTTGCCTCAGGGGCAGGAGATAATGGTGAACCCAAAAAACCTGAGATGACACATTTTTTTTTAAAGGTGGGATGGAAGAAGGGATGCGAGAGACAATCTTTTATAGATCTGATCTTCACTAATTTAAATTTGTGAAATATTTTTAGAAAGGAAACACTTAAGTCTGCTCTAAAAGCATAACAAGTGGAATCAAATAAATTAAAAACTAACAAACAAACAAACACACACACAAACACACTCTGCAATTTTCACAGTAACAACTGTATTCTTGTTACAGCTTTTTAAGATATGTGTAGGTACAGTTTGTAATTGTGAAGTTAAAAGAAAACTTGTATTGAAAAGAACCAGAGAAATTGAATCAAACCTTTGAACAAAGGAAGGTCTGTTTCTAGACCTTCCAACTAATTATCCAGGTTGGTGACTATATATGTCACAGAAGTTACCTCAGACAACACGTAAAGGCAGGTGCACTCTTTCCTCAGACCACCTAAAGTAGGGGTTTTCCTCTGGGAATGAGACTGTGTTAGTAAGTCCTAAAGATTTTAAGCAGTCTTCAAATGCAGAGCCAATTCAAGATTTTATGTATTGGATCCTGGCACCAGGAGCACTGCAAAAGGTGCTTAAGATGTATCTAAGTAGCTCTGGACCACAGTGTAGCTCTTGGCTAACACTGAACACAAATTTACAACTCCAGGACTGAGCTGGTGACAACCCTAAGCAACAGATGCACAATTTGCACTCCGAAAAGGGTTATTTAGCCCTTTACAGTTATTGGTTTTGGGAGTCAGTTCATATCCAACAAAACACTCTGTACATTCACACACTTGAATCCCTGAGCTCTCAGATGTGCAGTGCACACACATTAAATCGCTTTATCATGCTGACTCAGTATAGCTGAGCAGCTCTGCAGATCATTCCTCAATACCCAGATAATATGAGATATCCTAGTCCTTCCCCTTAATTGAGATAACAAACAGTTGTTGCAAACAATCTTCTAATTATAGCAAGAATAAAGAAGAGACCCCTGAGCTTCTTATCAATACATTGGTGCTATGAATCACAGTGAGAGTCTATGGCTAATGGGCAACACGCAATAAAGCAACCATATATGGTGAAGATGGAGAAAAATTCTGATTCACACAATAAATAGCAAATTTCTCAAGTAATGAAGAACACAAACTAGTTTTGTGCTTTAATTAGCAATGCAGTGAACAAGCAAAAGGAGTTTTTGCATTCTTCATACTTCTCTTGCACAAAATATATCCTGAACTCATCAGTAAAATAATTCAATTTAAGAGAATGGCTCACATTTAGATTTAAAAATCAGACCAACAGTTTTGTGAAACTTGCAGAACCTCCTGTGCATGGAGCAAGGGGGAGAATCAGTGTAAATTGCTCTGCAGTAGGATGCTATTTCAGGAAGAGAAAAAACAGTATCAACACCAGTGCAGCAGGCAAAAGAACAATCTTGCGAAGATACCACAGTTTTAGAACAGTAAATTAAAAAAAAAAAAAAAAGGAATTGCTTCACAAAAAATCAATATACTTTCCCCATAGGTTCATGATGTAAAATTCTATAATCAAGGCTTGTAGATTTGTAATTATGGTATGTCAGCCACATTTAAACAAGCATGTTAAAAGATTGTTAAAGTTAAACTAACACAATTGCAATGTGAATTGTCTTAGTCTCATTCTAATCTACTCGTGTCACTTCCACTTAATCAGATGGAAACTATGGGCAAATGTCAGTGCTATTTTCAGGCAACTGACTTACTTTGTTTGCAGTGTTTTTAAAAATTATTTCCAATCTGAAATGCAAATAAGGTATTGTAGAATGTTTTTTTCCCTTATCAATTCTGTCACTATCCAGCGGGTAGTTGTTTAGATTTACTAAGGCTAAAACTATTCTGAAGAAAATAAATGAGAAGTATTACTTGCTAGGACATAAGCCACAAATACAGAAAACATCACTACTCGTGCTCATCAAATCTTCTTCTTTTGAATTACAAACTATTTAAAGTATAAAATCACCAAGAGCCGGGCTTTCAGATTTGCCAAAAAAACAAAAGACCTCCCTATTTCTAGTTTAAATTTCTTTAACTGATACACAGCAGTGTATGAAATGTGCAAGAAAGTAAATTACCAACAACCTAAAATACAGTCTCTTGAGAGGAGTACACAAAGAATTTATGACTTACAGCTAAAAAATAAATACCAAAGCAGAACAGCTGCTTAATTCTTAGTGTGGAAAAAAAGTGATGAATTAGTAACTAATGAGAAAAAAAAAAGCTACAACAGATGATTAACACAAGTCAAATGAAATGTCAAAAAAGCTCTCTATATCCTAACAGTTCTTCACCCCTACCTTTTTTTATATATTCTTAAAGCCTGAGTGCTGAACATGGTTGGTAATCAATATTACATGCTAGATTCAATGTGCTTTCCTAAACTGAAAACAGGAAAAAAACTAATGAAAATGAGCTGAAGTGCTATGTCAGTCACTTTATAGAATGCTTAATAAGCCTCTATGCAAGTCTTCTCATGTACCAGGGAAAAAATACCTATGGAGTTGCTCTAGTTTAAAATAAGAGGACAATATTAATGTCCCCAAGTTGACACAAGTCACACGTATGCCCATTGTAGCAGAATGCATAACTAGGCTTCTGGTTAGAGAAGAAAAAGTGGAATGGAACAGAGCCATACTACTTCTTGTATCTGTGTGCAGCTGTCACAGAACTGGGAGCTGCTGCTATATCATGTCCTCACAGGGAACTGAGATAACATTCCTTTTCTCCCTTTTTTTTTTAAGTTACTTTCACTTAGAAAATACGGAGTAACTGTAGATATGTCTATTGCTACTGTACAACAGACTCAAGCCAATTTATTTGTTTATTCACATGGACAGTCTCCAAAAGCAAATCTGAATCCTGTTGACTGCATTTGTATTGTTTACCCAAACGCTTTCATCCATTCTTTGTACTAGCTCTGAAACGCATACAGTTGTTTGGTTTGCTACTCTGTTCAAAGAAATTCTGAAGTGCCTTTAACTAACACCAACAATGACAACTTTTCTAGTCTTCAAGTCCGACCTTTCAAAAGTGAATCAAGCGTAAGAAAATGTGCTTATCTTATTGACATAAATCTGCGAAGTCATAACATAAAGTTGATTATATGAAACTGCATTATTTAACATCCTCATCCAGCACACAAACTAATTCTTGTGTCTGTCTGAGTCAGCGTAATCTTTGTAGGCTCAATAAATCCCATCGTGACCAAACAGTGTTTAAAGCTATAATAAGAGTGATCCTGAGAGATACTTCTCTTAAGCGTCTCTTAAAATCTATGACCCTCTGACAAGCAGGGAAGACCAAGGCTCTGGTGACCAATCTACCAGGACTGTCCGGGGGAGGTGCTGGAGTGCCCATCCCTCAAGGTGCTCTAGGAAAGACTGGAATGCTGTGGTCTAGGTAACAAGGTGATGGTGCTTGGACTCAATGATCTCAGAAGTCTTTTCCAACTTAATTGCTTCTGTGATGCCACTGGTTCTGCAACTTCTGAACCAGAAATATTCAACAGCAGCTTTGGTTAAAAACCAAACATTTGAGGCTCCATGTCTCTGTAACGTATGAGGCGAGACGGCCCTGCACAGAGGGGGCTGCGTGGCTACCCCCACTCCCAAAGGCACTAACGAAAGGGAATGAAACCCGCATTAAAATGAGTCTCGAAAAAGCGCGGCCTGTTCCCGACGGCTGTACGCGAGGGGTGGGAGCCCAGGGCCGCTCTCCGACACAGCCCGCCAGCCCCGCACAGCACCGCCGACCCCGCGCCCGGCACGGCCGGTCCCGCACGGAGCCCCACTGCAGCCCCTCGGCCCATGCCCCAGCCGCCACTCACCGCCTCACGACGCCGGTCTTGATCTTGATCTGCCTGAGGCGCGGGTCGGCCATGGCGGCGGGCGCCGTGACTGCGCAGCCCCGCGCCGCGCATGCGCCGAGCCCCCAGCCCGGGCGGCGCTACCGGAGCGGGCGGGAGCCGCGCGCCTCCCCCCGTGCCGCGGCGCAGTGGAGAGGGCCGGGCAGCGGGGCGGCGCCGTCCGGGGGGAGTCGCCCGAGGGCGGCCGGGTGTGTTCGCACCCGGGGAGGAAGAAATGTGGGCGAGCGCCGTCGGTGGTGCCGTAGGACGGCTCCGACCGGTGCTGTGATGGTGTTAGGCTGGAGAACGACCGGCGCCAGCCGCTCCCGACATCTCGTAATGCGGGCCGCATGATTAACGCCATTTCACAAGGCAAGCAGCCATTCTCTGGTGCTGTGTTTGTGCTCTCTCCCCCCGTTATCAGGCCCTGAAACTCGCGTGCACCGAAAGGGAGGCAAATCAAACAGATTTCTCCTTCAAATTCCACTGGCCTCAAGGTTCCTCGGCACCAGGCTGATCACTGTCTGCCGGCAGCCCCACAGAGCAGTGCCCGTCTGCAGAGCAGTGCCTGTCCGCAGCCCCACAGAGCAGTGCCTGTCCGCAGCCCCACAGAGCAGTGCCCGTCTGCAGAGCAGTGCCCGTCTGCAGAGCAGTGCCTGTCCGCAGCCCCACAGAGCAGTGCCTGCCCGCAGAGCAGTGTCTGTCCGCAGCCCCACAGAGCAGTGTCTGTCCGCAGCCCCACAGAGCAGTGTCTGCCCGCAGAGCAGTGCCTGCCCACATAGCAGTGCCTGCCCGCAGCCCCATAGCGGTGTCTCTAAATGTCATCTTTGATGGGTCCTGAGGAGTAACTTGAATTAGAGCTGTCAATGGTGAGTGAGACCGCGGACATCCCAATGGCCAGGGGCACCCCTGCTTTCATCTGCTATCTCTGAGGATTGGGGGAGTAACTCATGTTCTTTTATATGATTTTTGCGCCTAGATTATGATTTTTGTATTGATAAACGGCGTGCTATGATCCAACCCTATCTACGGAGAGTCCATGTGAACAGAAATGATAAAAGAAATTGTATTATAAATTGTGTATTTTACTACTTAGAAAAATTACACTACACTGATTTGACAAGAGACAACTGAGAGGAGACCCCATAAATGTCTCTAAGTATCTAAAAGGAGGGTGTTAAGAAGACAGATCCAGGCTTTTTCTAGTGGTGCTGAGCAATAGAACAAGAGGCAATGCACAGGAAGTTCCACCTGAACTGAATGAGGAAGATCTTGAGGGGATGTGGAGTCTCCCTCACGGGGGATATTCCAGAGCTGCCTGGACACACTCCTGTGCCATGCAGTCTAGGATGACCCTCGTGAGACCCACTGTGGTCCCTTCCAACGTGACCCATTCTGTGTGTAATTCTGTTACTAGAAATCCTGTGTTAATCTCATAGTAAATTCTGGTTTATGCTTACAATGAAATCCTGCTAAGGAAAATAAAGCTCTAATTGTTAAGATGTTGTTTAATGGTTAAACTCTGCAACTTAGTGTTACCATAGTTCTGCCAAGGGTCTCTAACAGAACCTTTTTATCCCCTTAGTGTCTGGTGGTTGGTAAAAGCCATAAAGAGGCAAGATTAGCTCTGGAAGCTCAGTCCTATAGTTAAAATTGACTGCTGATTCAAGGGCTATTTTCCTTTTTGGTTATACTTAGTAGAGGCTAACCACTTAAATTTCTGGAAAAAACCCAACCCCTAGGGTCTGTGTTTGAAAGAACTTCCCCTGAATAAGTATTTAAATAATAATTTAAAAAATTAATTAATTAGAAAAAAAAAAAGCAAACTTCGATGAACAAATGAAAGCAAATACATTTTCAGTGAAGTGTAGTTCAGGAAGGTCTACAGAGGATTTTTTGCCCCCACATGCTTTTGTCCTGTGTCAGTGGCTTGCCCTGACCTTTGCCATTGCCAGTTACCAATATCTCTTGAGAAAAGCTGTCTGCAAGGAAGAAAGTCATGTTGCTTCTGGTGACATGACAATTGCAGATCACTAGCCAGCAGCTGTGGCAAAGTGTTTGGCACCACCAGGCCACATTCAGACATGGTATTAGCAAGGCCAAGACTGCTTAATCCACAGAGTTGTGTGTTATCTGCAGAGCAGGATGAAAATGATTACTCTTACAGAGCCCAGCAAGCCTTCCCAGGATACCTGGAACACACAGCCTTTGCCTGGCAGGTTGTTGCTGAAGGAAGATGCAGGTCTGAAAATCACACTAGCTTAATGCCATGAACAACTATGACCTGGAACAAGTTCAAAGATGTATTAGGTATTTGATACACAAATCTGCCATCAGCTGTGAAGGAGGGGAAGGAAGGAGGGCAGCATTGTGGCAAAGGAAAATGCATCCCCTTACTTTGCCCGAAACTCAAATATTAATATTCTGTCTTTAGAAAGCTGTATCAAGTCATGTGGGGGCTGAAGCTGTTCTCTAAAAAATTCTAAGGCAACCCAGTTATGCCATGTACTCTTTGAAAATACAGAAGACTGCAAGTAAAGCTGAATTACCACCATACACCTACACATGAATTTTTTTCAAGAATAATCTTCAGTGTCATTTCTATATTTGACAAAGTTGTTCAATAAGTGAAAAGGCCCACAAAAAATAACAGTACAAAAATTAAAATTGCCTAGAAGCAGCAATATTAAGAAAATAACTAATGTTTCCAACTGCTAAAAATGTTTTATTTCTCTCCCTGAAGCATTAACTTGCATTACTGACAGAGCTTAGGCTCAGCTACTGAATTTTAGAAATAGAATGCAACTGTTTTCTTACAGTTAATTCACTTAACTAAATAGATGAAAATATCCCAATCTGTGTTCATATTTAAGCATATATGATGATAGTGTGAAAAAGGTGTTATTGTGGATCATGGAGAATATTGTAAAACGTGTCAGAAAGCAGAATGTACTTTGTTATTAATACATGTTTGTATTAATAATTAAAAAATATTAATTAACATTTAAAATCCAAGTAATTTTATTTCTAAGTGTATGGATACCTGGATATCCAGGGAAGTATGTATAATACTTTCCAGGACAGACACTCCTTTTTAAATAAAGGTGTATATGTGGAGTTTGTTTTCCAGAACTCTTTTGAAACAATTTCTAGTCTAGTCAATCATAGATACATTTCAATGTGATGTTACACTGGAGTTGAATACAATCCTTTATGAAGACTGTAAATCCTGTTGTACCTGTCGGAAGATGCAGAAACTGTCAATTCTTCAATGATTTTTGGCAGCATGCTGCTTGTGTTGCGTCTGGTTGAAGGTTTTTCATAAGATATATTAGCCCAGTCATTATGAGAGCACTGTTGCATAGAGGCAGATACCTAAACATAGTTTGCTGATGCTGTAGCTATGCTGACATACAGAGGAAGTCATTCCATATGTGGGATCCTTAAACACATGCAAAGCTGCACTTGCTGTGAATATGATTTCCTCTTCACCTGGTCATTCCAGCTTTTATCTGCCTCCATATAAGCAATATTTTTGGTTTGTTACAAGTTTTGTACGGATTTACTTTAGTGAGAGTAAATGTTACTGCCAATTCACTATGCCTTCTGTCTAAAGAGTCTATCTAGATTTTGTTTATTTCTTGTAGATAAGAGAACATATAGTAATTACTGCTCATTCCCATTTCATGGAAGCAGCTAGTCAGCCTGATAAGCTCTAATGTCTGCACACATATACTACAATTATGTAGTATATATTTAATCTGGAGTTTGCACAGTGTGCCAAATATACTTGCAAGCAAACACACCAGGGTGCCAAGCACTGCCTACAGTGAAAAGAAAAAAACCAAAAAAAGTCTTTCACTTCTCAGTGAAAGATCAGCTTAAGAAGTTAAGGCTATACATATGCTTCACAAGAAAAGAGCAGATATACTCAAAAGCACTTCAAGTATGCCACAAATCCCTTTTATAGTAACAGTTCCCAATTAATATGTCTCACAATTAAACACTACCCATAAGAAACAGTCAACTTGTAAAGTGTGCAAATACTGAGTCTTATTAATCCTGCATTCTGATCATATCCCTACCTCCCTTTTAAATTTATTTGCTTGGCTTTAATAAAGGACTTTCTCCAGATAACCTTTTGTGTCATACCAGTAGTTCATTTCAGCTTTAGAGCTGATACGTTTGTCACCTGGTATAGTTCAAATTTAAGACATTATGCTGCCTGTGCTGCTGTGGTCAGAGCAAACCTTGCAGAGGGAAGTGCAGCCACTAGGGTTTAGTCCACTAAGCCCCAGTGGCAGTTTCCACCACCTTGTCTATCCACTGACAGTTGGTTTCGACAGCTTGAAAAACCCATGACCAAATGCATGTGTGCTTCAGCTGAGGACTGAGACCATTATTTTAATAAGTAAATGCTCAATGAGCTTTCATACTATTTTGTTTATCCATCAAAACCAAAATCAAATGTGTGCAGTCTGACTGTAATTTCATTTTCATTTATGATCAAACAAAATGTGGAAATTACTTAGCCTTCACATTTTATCTTTTTTTTGTAGGAAAACCAAATTTCATTCAGTCTCCCCAAAGGACACTACAAAATGAGATCAGATTTTCAATAAAAGTTATTCGTGTTTACTTAATTTTAATATACGTTAAGTAGATAAAATTAGCCTCTGTACAGCTGCCAACAGAGCTAGGCACCATCTAAGTGCACAAGAACTAATTTCCCTGGCTTTCAGCATACAAGATAGTATCAGTATTCCTTGTGGTGCAAACCTCTTGATCCACTGTCTTATGAGGTGGTAATTACTGGTCAAAATTGTCTTCTACAAATATCCCCCCAAAACACTTAAAGAGTTGTTCAACACCACAGATACAGGCACACAGGTATGGAATTGGACAAGGATAAAATAGATTGCTGTTGCACAGTTCATAAGATACCTACTAAATATGATGATTCAAGTGGGAGTTGTGTTTTGTTACAGGAGAGGCTCAGTTGCGTAGGGAAGCTAAGTAAAGGAGAAAGGAGATAGCAGACAGAAGCTGAAAAGGGTTGGGGTGACACCCTTTCTCATTTCTGCTTTTGTACCTTCTCCAAACACCACTGGAATGGATTCTGGTTTCAACTATGCTTCTGTAAAAAGGAAGTAACCCACTGGGAAGTAGTGGTATAAAATCAGATGGAAACTTACTCATTTTCAGCAAAGTTATAGTGACAGTACAATTTACCCTGGGTAGAGAAAGCAGCAATGGTGATTCCTCAAATATGACACTACTGGAGAGCAGAGGTTACAAAACAGCCCTCTCCTACAGTTTCCAGGGTTAAACTGTGCCCATAGTAAATGCTTAGCTACTCAAACTCAAACATTTTCTAGCTTAACTTGAGGCTTTTCAAAAAGCAGTTTTTCTTAGCTCAGACCAGCCATTAGGTGAAGAACTGGAAGTAGTGAGGAAAAAAAGGGATTTATGTGTGTGCATCAAAAGAGAATATATCCTTTTGCGAATTATTTCCATGGGTCCCCTACGTACAAATGAAGAGATATGTGATATAGCAATTCATTGTTCTGACACACATTGCAATCATGATGTGCAGTTTTTAATGCATCGTGTTACATTAAGCTTAGCCCATGGTTTAACACCATGTAACATAAATTTCTGTGAAGGGAGTAACATAACATGATACTGTCTTTTAAAAGACACACACGATTTTTTCAGATCACCTACTTTTTATCCATGAGTGCCCAATCCAAAAATCAAGGTGGCAGATGAAAGTGGATTGAATGAGTATCCACAAACCAGGGTATTTATCTTATGTAGTTTTGCTCACTGCTACCTGTAGTCAATGACTCCAGTCAATTTTTATGTTGTAATGCATGAGCAAAGTTGATGGACATATTTTTTTGACACCCCTAGTTAGATTTTATTCAGGGTCAATCAAGGGAGACCTGACAGCCGTTAAGACTATAAAACACACTGAGAATCTTCACAAGTGTTTATTTCTCAATAAAGACAGGAACTTTGATTATGAACCTGTCACTAACCTTTTCTCTTTTTGTCCTACTTGGAAGAAGGTTTTCTATTTTAATTGATAGTTTATTTTAAAATAGACATATCAGTATGAATGATTCTCATAGGAATTAAATAAAAAATGAACTCCTGATTTGACAACAACTGGATATAATAAAATCTCCAGTGAAAGATCCAACTCATATCAGAAGTTTAAAGAGCCACAAAATAAAGCTGTGTGTGATGAATCTCTTTAGAAGAAAAAGAATTACATTTTATATGTTTGTGTATACTCATAATTTGTTTATATGACTCCCCCTGAATCATTAAAGTCAGGATTTTTAAATACTTTTTGTATACCTTTCTAGAAACCTGTTTTCAATGCTTTCTGTATTCCTAAGTTATTAATGTAAATTTTAATTTCATCCTTTTTGTGGTACACTACAAAATGAAACCATGATGCAGCTGACATCTGCGTGGTATGTATTTGACTTATCACATGGTTCAATGCAAAATTTAAGTACCAGCCAAGAAGATTCTTCTGGTTTTTGGACATATTGGAAACTGCGGTTTTTGTCATTCAGGATGATCTCCAATGAAGAAACAATCTTTGCCAGTGCTTATCAGACAGGAACATGTAGGTAGCACACTAAGGTGGAGGACAGCAAAATGGCTGCCATCAAATAGGCAAATAATGATAATATGGTGCTGCATGTGACATTTTGAATGCTTCTCCCAAGTTAGTAAAATAGAAAAATAGTACCTGTAAAGTGTAACATCAAGATGAAGCTGCATTAGAAAGTCTAAGAGAGCTAAAAAATGCATGCTTTTAATAAGACACAAGTCTTTACTGACAGAGATAAATGTGCTGTCATGATATAGCTTGATGCTGTAAAGCAACTGGCAAAAAATTACCCTGTGTTGTGATTAAACTTTAGCACTCTGTAGTACCACCTTAGTACCACTCTAGCACTCTTTAGTACCACTACATTTTAAGTAGTTTGTAAATTGGTGAGTTGTTGTTGCTTAATTATCAAAATATAAAGGTTTCTGGTGAGTTGTAGTAATCTGTTCATCTGGCCGAAATTATTTGATAGATCTATTAATCATTGGAAAGGAAGTGTTAAAATAATTACTAATAAAGCCTGCTGCTGGTACAAATACTATTGACACTGTAAGTAATAAGAACAGATTAGTTCTGTAAAGGCAATGGATTTCTGGGTGAAATAAACTTATTAAAAGTATGTAATTTCAATGCTGAAAAAGTCAGGGTCACACAGTGTAGAGGTACAAAATATAAGTTAGATGTGACTTGGGAACCCGTAGGCCCAGAGAAGGACTGTGGGGTTGTGATGGCTAACCAGCTAAACTGGAGCCCGGCTATAGTATTGTGGGTGACAGGGAGCAAGTAGCACCCATTAAATATAGTGTCATTTTGGTATTGCGTTGGAATCTCAAGTATTTAGAGATGATGAAAGGGTGAGGCTCTGGCTGCAGTCACATACCCAGTTTTACACTTCTAAAAGGGAAGAAGAGCTTGTAAGGCTCAGAGCAAATCTATGTGAGAATGCAGTACTTGCAGTACACCCTTTGCAGTAAGCCACAAGAACCTAGTGATGAAAAGAGGGGAGTCAGTTGGTTTGAAACCCACACAGAGAAGGAACTTCTGATAGCAGAAGATTCACACCACAGCAGAAAGAATACAGCAAGCTCAGCCTAGACGAAGTCAGGATTGAACTAAGGGAAATTTGAAATACTGAGCAACATATTTTAAAGACTGGTAAAACTACCAATGAGAGATGGAGGTATTTAAGATTGGATGTTTTCTGTAAAAAAAAAAAAAATTGGCTTCAATAGGAGAAATGGGTGTGTATGTCTTTAGAAATAGCTAGACTACCTGAAAGAACCAATGAGGTCCCGGAAGAATGGGTACGGAGGTCTTTATGAACATCAAGCTGCGCAAGTTTGTTGCAGAACTGAGCACAATCCGAACTTTTGAATTTTAGGGGGATTTGAGAAGGCTTGATGGATTTATGAGCATGAACTTCTCTGCCCAGAGTGGGCTTAAAGCTAAATTTAAATGCTCTTATAATGCATGATGCAGGGAAAACACATGTTGAAGGGGGACTATGTGGTAGCGTGTTTCAGAAGTCTGTACCTTCCTTGTCTGTACCTCAGACAAGGGGAAAACAAAAAGGCAACACATAATCAGGAGGTTAGGATGAAAAAGAGGATGCATCTCCCAAAAACCAGAGACGGACCCCACAGATGTATGGCCTGTGGACTGTCTTCCTTCATTTGATGAAGTTGATTTTTGCAGGACATCTCTATGTCTCTTGATTTGGATGCTGTCCTTTGTCACTGTGATTTTCTGCACAGCTTAACTGCAAGTTAAGTCACGGTGTAGAAAGTAGCATGTGAAATCTCTACAAGGGTTTATGTTGCAGAATTGTAGACTGGTTTGCATTGAAAAGGACTTTAAAAACTGTCTAATTCCAACCCTCCCCACCACAGGCATGGACACCTTCCACTAGACCAGGTTGCCCAGAGCTCCATCCAACATGGTTTTGAACACTTCCAGAGATGTGGCATCCACAACTTCTCTGGGCAGCCTGTTCCTGTGCCTCATCACCCTTACAGTAAAGAATTTTGTTCTTATGTGTAATCTAAACCTGCTGTCTCTCAGTATGAAGCCATTCTTCCTTGTTCTGTCACTATGTGGCTTGAAAGTTCATTTCCAGCTCTTGTAGACCTTGTAGGTACTGGAATGTGCTATAAGGTCTCCATAGAGTCTTTTCTTCTCCAGGCTGAACAACCCCAGTTCTCTCAGGCTGTCCTCACAGGAGAAGTACTCCATTCCTCTGATTATCATGGTCTCCCTCCTCCAGACTCATTCCAAGATGTCCATGTCTTTCTTCTTCTGGGGGCTCAGAGCAGGATGCAGCACTGCTACACAGCTGCTACTCTGCTCTGGGAGCCTAGGGCAGAGTAGCAGAATTCTCTTCTCACCTTACTAGCCACATTGCTTTACATGCAGCCCAGGAGAGAATTGGCTTTCTGGGCTGCAACTACATGTTGTTGTGTCATATTGAGTTTCTCCTTTACCAACACCCCTAGGTCATGTCTCAGGGCTGCTCCCAATCCATTGTCCACCCAGCCTATACTTGTGCTTGGGATTGCTGTGACCCACATACAGGACCTTGCATTTGGCCTTGTTGAACTTCACGAGATTTGCATGGGCCCAGCTCTCATGCCTGGCAAGGTTCCTCTGTGTGCTGGTTTTGCATGAAAGAAGGAAGAGCACAGAGAACAGACACCCAGACACAGGGGTTTTCTTCTCTATAAGAACTTATTCTGTGAGTTTCTAAGACCAATCGGAAAGCTAATTTAACAATTGACAGCCTGGGAAACCAATAAAAAAGTTGCTTTGCCTCTATGAATCACATTGGTAAAAGTGAATCTCTCTTTTTTGTCTTCTGGTTTGTGTGAAAGTAAAGTTGGCCCAGCTTGGCCCTGGCCTGGCCCTGTTCTCTGTACAGCATGGCTGGGCAGGGGTAGGGAGCCACTGAGGCGCCCCCGTTTTCAACTAGGGGCCCTCATGGCTGGGGAAAAAAAACCCCTTGCTAAGATCCTAGTTCCCCCAGGCTGCCCAAGCAACTTAGGAGAAATGCAGCTAAGCTCTGTTCCAGCCGTCTTCCCCATGCAGCTTGCGTGGCCTAAAAAATCCTGGCATGGCTCTTTTCACCTTCTGTGTGCAATTTTAACCCTTCTAATGCTCAGACAAGACTGCAGATCTCCTGACCTCCCTTGAATGAGAAAAATAAAGCAGAAAGTATACTAAAGTCAGTGGAGTAAGAGCCAAGTTTCCAGATGGGAAGAAATTTAAGAGATGTTGTGAAAAGATTAGCTAAAATGAACTTTTTTGTAAGCTATGAGAGACTAGACTGCACTGAAAATTTCTTTAAATTGTAGAGAAAATACTTGGAAAGGTTGAAGTCTTTAAGAAAAAAGATCCTTTACCCCAAAGGAATGGGAATTTGATAGAAAAAAAAAAAAAAAAAAGAACTTTTGTCTTTAAACAGCTTGTCCTTAAAAATAGTACCCCATGAGGTTTTTTTTACATGATCCATAACATAGATCTAGAAAGACTGTAAAAATGAGAAGAGTTCCATGATTTGCAGATTTTCCCGTGTGGATGCAAATTGTGAAAGTGAAAACACACCCTATGCCTAAAACAAAAAAACTTTCTCTCTCTAGAGCAAACTGAAATAATTATTTAAGTAAAAACCTGAATGAGGTGTTCTCTGTATATTTTTGTTAAGAAATATGGAAAGTGGGAGTGGGGGGGGGAGGAGGGAGAGATCGAAAATCTTACTCCAAATTTCTTATTTTCTCTGTATTATTAATAAATATCTTCTTTACACCCTTTTAAGTTTTAGGCCTGCCTTTTTTTTTTTATTTAATTTTTTTTTTTCCTCCTAAATGCTATCTCAAAGAGAGATTAAGTATATTAAAATTAGCCAACCTAATTCAAATCATGATACTCTGGATGGCATCCCCTTCCTCCAGCATGAAATGTACCATAGAGCTTGGTGTTTTGAGAAATACTTTTTGTTCAGTTTAAATAAGGGAGTTTTAAACCGAATGGGTAACTCAGAATTATAATACTGTGTGTTTTAATGTGCTTTTTGTTTGGCTCTACTTGCTCAGCATGAGCAGCTGGATTTGCTGGAGCCCTGGCCTGCAAGCTGTGAACTTTCATCCAGGTGTTTGAACAGAGTTGGTTTGCTTGGTAGCTTGTGTGGTGGTATGGTTTGTCTTCAGTTTGGGAAGAATATCAATAACACACTGATGTTTAGTTGTTGCTAATTGGTTTTTATCCCAAGTTTAGATCTTTTTTCATTCCTATGTCCTGGCTGACCCAGTGCACAAGAAACACAAACCAGAAGACAAGGAGGCTGCAGCCATCAGCAGAAACTACAGCTGGACAAGGTAAGAGCAGTTAACAGCCTGGCTATGGGGAGACAGAGAAAGTATCCAATAAGGTGGTAGCAGATCCCAGCCCAAAAATCACCATTGGACTTGAAATCACACGGAGAGTGTGTGGGGCAGGTGCATAAATCATGAGGGTCTAATTGCCTGGAGGTTTTTTCTTCTGGGTCAATTTAAGCTGATCTGTTGCCATATCATTGTATTAAATTGTTTAATTTTATAAATCTGACGCCTTAGATTCTGCTGCAGCAAAGCCAGGATAGAGCCTGGAGGAGGAAGTTCACCTGAGAATGGACATATGTGTAAGGATTTGAAAGGGAGCCCATCAGCCCCACCAAGAACAGACTCCAGTCCTAGCAGGAAAAGCCTGGGTGGTGTGTGTGACACTCCTGGAATGGTGAGAGAATTCTTGGGCAATGTCTTCTTTAACACTTGATGCTGTTTACCATTGAGCTGAGAGTGCACTCAATCCTACTGTGCATGTTGCTGACAAAGATGTTAAAAAGTGTCAACCCCAATACTGACCCTAGAGGAACATCATTTGTCACCAATGTCCACTCTGACAGTAAGCCATTGACTGCAACAATGTGTTGACCAGCCAGCCAATTCCTTATCCACCAAGTGGTCCATCCAGTCAGGTATTCTGAGTAGTTCCCTCCATCCCTAAAACCAGCTTGACAAAATGCACACACATAAACTTAGGAACAAGACTCATCTGCAGGATCTGAAGTCCATCCATTGAGAACAAACTCTCCACTTGACTGTTAAGGTGGTTTTTCTATGGGAAGGGGAGATAGAGGTTTTTTACTTATTTCTTATACACAAGGCATCTTAGGTACAAAAGATACTATAAATAATTACATCAGAACTTCTTTCTGTAAATATATATGAAATACTGATTTTTATTAAAATTAGCTGGATCAAACCAGTTTAATGGGATTTTCATATTTCTAGTCTTCAGTGAGAGGTGAAAACATTTCTATTTTCAAAAATGTAATTTATTGCTTTTAATATATATATATAAAATTTTCAAGAGAGATGCTGGAAAAATAATTCCACATCCAGGAGAGGATGAACAAACATGAGGAAACTAGGCCCCTGAAGTGTCATCTACGCCAGAGTTATACTTTGGTAGCAAATCTCGTCTTGCTTAACTGAAGCTGAGTCATGACATTTGGTTCATACAGTATAAGCTGGACATCTAAAGTTGTTTGGATGATTCATCACTTGCAAATACTGAAACTAGATGAGATGAATCCAGGCTGAATGTCTAAACTGAAAAAGTGTCATGGCCTCAGCTCAGCTCTGTTTTAATCGTCGGTATGTTTAAAGTTTGTAGGCACTGTATTTGCAACATTGACTTAGGGGAAAATTCCCCTAAGCATGCAGAGAAGGACCTCAGCAGTGGCCATACATAGCATGCCAAACCAATGACTTTAGAAATTCCAGCAAAGTTTTTTGTCCCTCACTTGTCATTGGAGTGATTAGTTGCTGTTGGTTTAACTCCACAGCTTAACCCAAATTGTCCAGGATTTAGAAGGACATGGGTCAATGCACAATTTTTGCTGCCGGTCCACACAGTGAGAGCACAGAAAATATTAAGTATGGAAAAAACTTGTTTTAGCCTGTACACGATGCTTTGTGTCTGCTACAATAATTCAACATGACTGAAGACAAGACAGTGAGAAGAAAACAGTGCAGCCAAATGAAATGATTAGGTCATCTCCCCATGAGAAAATATTCATGGGCAAACTAGTAAAATCTCAGCAAATGGTTAGGGAGGGCTCCCACCTAGGAAGGCTCCTGCTTGCCTGGTTATATGGATGGTGTCTTGGGAGACCTTCCTTTCAGAAAAGGAAATTCAAGGAAGGTGAAAGCTCATACCACTGACCTACTGGTTAAAGAAGCAGCACCAATGCATTTAGGCTTTTAAGAGAAAAGATGTAGCTGTCTAAATCCATTAGAGAGTTCAGACAGGGCATCCTGAGTATGAGGAAGCAGCTGAAAACCCATCAGCAAAGACACTGAAAGGCTGAATATGATATGGTTTTCTCACTGGTACTTTCTTAAGTGCCCTGCTCTGTTTGTAGTTGGAGACATGTAATGCCCCAGTTACTGTACTATCAGCCCAGGTATTCAGTGTGCTTTTGGGAATTTCTAGAGGTACTGCGAAGTTAGAATTAAAACAGATATTTCTGTTTAATAATATGTGTAAAATTAATAGCATTAACAATAAAATTTAATTCAGATGTAAAACACTTCAAGCTTTAATAAGGGTTAGATTTTCTCAGCATTATTTCAGTATACTGGGAAGATTCTCCTACTCAAAGAGAGCTACTTGGCAATTAGAAGAAAAGCATTAATTTTTCAAGGTGAACACGGACTTTATTAAAATAATTACTATGTCTTCAAATCCAGTAATGGACTACTTTTTCACGTACTACTTTTTCTTCCTTTACCATGATGCTGATATTGGTTTATGCTTGCATTTCAGATATTGTTTAGAAATGCATCTGTTTTCTTTCTTTTAGCTGAACTGGCAGGTACAGTGCTTTTGTCATTTAATTATCATTGCTCATGGAAAATTCAGAAATGGCTTGAAGGCTGAAAATACGGCACTGTTTTGTGTTCTAATCTACAAACAAAAAACGTGGAGAATATGGACAAAACCCTAATAGTGAGAGGTCAGATTTCCAAAGATATTTTGGTGCCTAGAGATGGAGACAGATGACCAGTGGGAGTTTCAAAATCCCTCCTACAGATTAACTGTCTAACTCCTATTGACTTCAGGGTAAATGAGGCAGTAGCCCCTATAGGCACTTCCGATAATTTCAGTAGCCATTTATCTGCATGTTAGACATCTAAGTATTAGCTCCTGGAGACAAGAAGTAATCCCTCAGTTCACTAAATGGGTTCCCTTCTTTCATTTAGTAATCTGGCTAGTTTTAAATAAACATCCTTGGTACAGGAAAATAAAGGAATGCCATATGTTTAAGGCAGTTAAATACAATTAATTAAACCAGTTTTATCCATTTAAATATATTTTTAATTTCTACCTCAAATAATGATGCAAACCTCAAATAAAAATAAAATGATAATTTAGGGAAGAGAAGTGTTTTGTAATTTTTATGAGATAATAAGTATGTAAAAAGTGAAAGTCTGAACAAATTGCCTGTCACTCTCATTGTGTATATTTATAAGATTAAAAAAATACATGAAATATATAAAAATACCTTGCACATACAGTTGCAAATCAGCTTGTGTTAATTGTTATGCTAGTCAGAGAGAACAAAGTTGATTCTCAAGTACAAATGCAAAAAAGATCTAAAGTCAGCTACTTTATTCAAGGTTTCCTTATTGTTGTTTTTGATCCTGATTATAACTGAAAGATTATGAGCAGGTAAGGACTAACAAGAATCTGTAAGATATAGCCCTGTGAAATGCAGTCATAATCTCTTAAATCTGTTTTTTTCCAGAATAACAGGAATTGTTGCACCTTATCCTCCTGATTATTGGCCCAGATCTATGAAGATTTCTGTGCCTTAATCAATGCAAACATAACACAGTGTAAGTGACAGTGTTTTCTGAGTTTATGATTACCCTTAATTCTGTTCCAGCTTATCACAGATAACATGTGCTGGGAAGAACCCATAATATTCAGAGCTTTTTAATTTCTGTTTACACATCACAAGTAATAGCTGGGGCCTTTGAATACTTGAGCTTAAGTCTTTGGTTTTCAGAACCCTGAACACATTTCTCCTCTGTGTAAATCTGGCAAATAAAATAGAGGAAAAACAACTCTGCTTAAGGAAAGGGAAAAACACAGCCTGATTCTCATGCCATCGAGTTGAAAATGGCATGTATATAATGAATCTTGTATATATTATCACTGTGCTCTGCAAAAACTTCTCTTAAAATTGCAGAGAATGTAGATCAAATTGTATTGTAAAATCGGAGAGGAAAAATAGTATTCACTTCTTTTCCCTGACATTCAGGCCAAAACATTTTATCTCTTGGTTTTCTAAATCCTATTTCAAAACTGGGAAAGCAAACTGAAAGAAAAAAAACAAAACTGAGAAAACTGGGAAGAGCAGGGAAGAGCAGGGAGCTAAATTTTCTTAGTGAGTGCATGAATAACAAAACCTGTGTGCATAATTTTTCTGCACCACTTGGAAAATTGCTTCCTACTGCATTTCCTTGAGGCTTGAAGAAAAACCTTTTTTATCTCTGAGGGTTATATAAGACCTAAACTAATATTTAATGGTATGGAAACAATAATGTGACATCCTTACAGTAAATACAGCTTTGTGGTGTTCAGCATGTTTTACAGTAATGGCGTTATATGGTCATTTATTGGTGTTGTGAGTAGCTAGAAAGAAAGGAAAAAACCCCAAACAAAACTAAACATGTGCACTTATAGAAACTGCCTTGTCTGAGAATTGAGAAATATGATCAGTTTTACTCTACAAACTTGTAGCTGAATATGACAGGACTTGCTCAGCTTGATCTCCTCCATGCTAGTTTTGGTTTCATGTATAAATACTCGAGTGTTTATTTACCCTAAGCCATTGCATTAGTACCAGTGGCTGACCCAAACATTTGCTAATTTGCTTCATTTAATTATGAAGTCCTTGTTTAGCACCATTTGTCCTCCTGCTATTCCTTCTGCACAAAGGAGTGTGTGGTCTGCTAAAGGCCACAAAAGGCCCTTTTGGTTTTCTCTCTTTTTAACAGAAGAGCTGTCCTGATAGTGATACTGGCCAGAGTTTCTGTAGCCAGCAAACAGCTGCTAGGATTTTGGAAACTTCTACTATTCTTGTTTTAATTTGGTGTTGCATCAGCCTAAAAGTGGAGGCATCAGGGCTCAGGGAAGCTTGGCAGAATTTGTGAGAGTTTGAAAACATCTGAAGGAAGAAAGGGAGGACTCAACTCTTCCTTTCACACAAACACAGAGCAGAGTTAATCTTAACCTTCAAGTCCTCTTCTCTGCTCAACGGCTGCTTGCATGATGGAAACAAGGCACTCTTTTCCTAGGCATAGTTGTTTCTGTGCAGGTCACCTTTCCTGAGGTTTCTAGCAAGCAAGTTTCCATACCTGGGACCTGCTGCTGTACTTGTGTGGGGGTTAGTCCACATCACTATAGCAGTCCTGGGATGTGACATTAATGTCTCAGGGAATCTGATGGACCTTCACCTCCTGGGGGCTTCCCCAGGCTCTTGGGGTCTCTGGTCCAAGAATTAGTGTTACTGTTGATGTACCAGTGCTGTGTACTGAGGGAAGGTCTTCCCTCTTAGCTCCCAGGTACCATCTGTGAGATGTGGCACAAATGGAACATAATATCTTCTCACCCATTTTAAAATAAGAGACCAACAATTTAAATTTTCTCTCATGACTCACTGAAGAGCTTATGTGTTAAAAACTCTTGTATAAAGTTGTTGGATTATGAAGTATGTATTATTTATTATTTTCATACTTGCAACAGTTTGACAGAAGAGGAAATGACAACTGAAGGGAATATAGAAAAGAGAAGAGGTGCATTAAAAGATCATAAGGAACACTTCGTCATCTTGTTTCTGCTTATATTCTGACTTGATTAGGTGAAGTACACGTGTACATTTATTCCATGCCGGAAATAAATGATGGTGATATGTAAAGATTTTGCAAGTACAACTTGGAAGTAAAGTAACAACTCTGAGGTGAAAAAGTGAGCAATTATATAAACCATGTGCCTTACTGTCACCTCTTTTGTGCTTTCCACATGTATTTCATGGAAAATGGCTATTGAAATGTTTTGAAAATATTTTGACAGTGTTTAATTTGGAATTTTTTACCCCTCATCCTGCCCAGCACAAGATGTTAATAAGTGCAAGTTTGGGTGAAAGTAGAATCGGGCCAGTATCTTTTCTGGCTCATAGAAGCTTCCTACCACAGAATAAATGTCTTAAGGCTTCTTATGTCTAATAGTAATAACTGATACTATGCTCCTCTGGAAAGAGTTTTCCCCTCTGTAAAGAGGGGAAACACCCGGTTGCATTTTACTAAGATAACTTCTTTGAAACTTGAGGAATTCTTCATCTGTTCCATTTTGGCAATCCCCAAGCAGCTAGTTCTCTTTGGGTGAGGGTTCCTTGAAAAAAGAGAAAAAGGAAATCAATTCAGTAAAGCTTGAGAGCTGGAGAGGTAACAATGGGCAGGCTCCTGGGGACAGATCCTTCTTTGGAGTAAATTGCCTCAGCTCTTCCAGATTTACAACAGTTTAGACCAGAAAGAATCTCTCCTTTGAGCACTATACTGCTCCCTTTGGGAATAAGAATAGACCATTTCAACACAGATATTGGAGGAGATGTACAATCTTTGCTTCTATTTATAAAGTGTAAAAAGAGGCAATCTCTTCAAATTGCGGGAGTTTATCTTGAAGTTTATATTATATTCTTTCATAAATTGCTGTTGTAGCAAGAAATTGAAGCCATTTATCAGCAGGTATTGGAGATGTTACAATGATGCATTATGATACATTTAGCTACCAATATTTAGCTATCAATATGATACATTTATCATCAATATCTAGCCAATACTACCAATGATTTAGCAGGAGAGGTTAGATGAAAATACTCTGATGTATCATTAGGGAGACAGAGTGTCTGGAATGAAACACTCAAGTATCATTTATATTTCTTCTGCTACTGTGTCCCAAAATTGCATCACTGCAGACCAGGGGGAATTTTAGTGTGTGTGTGTCTTCCCTTTACAGGTAGGAAGTTTTGCCTCCTTACGCAGAAGTTTGTGTGGTTCTGATTCCTGGAATTACCAACATCCAGGTGAAAGTCATGATCTAACTTAAAAGAATGTGATTTGAGCATACACGGCCTTTTTTGTTGTTTGTGTTACTAATTATAGTTAGACAAAGCGAGCTAAATATTGCAGGTTTACATTTTGAAGCATTTTTGCCCAGCCAATTTTTCAAAATTGTCAATGACCATAAAAGTAAGTTAATAAAGAAATTACCACTTTGAATCCTGAGTATAGAGCACTCAAAAAGAGGTGCTCAAACAAATGTCTGAATATGTTGGAGAAGGACTTCTGAAGGCTGCCTGTCACATCAGCAGTCACTTCTCTCTCAAGACAGCTGAAGTATAGAATCTTAGAATCACAGAATGGTTTGGGTTGGAAGGGACCTTTAAAGATCATTCACTCGAGTCAGCAATGAACAGAGATCTTCAACTAGATCGGCTTAATCAGAGCCTTGTCCACCTAACCTTGAAGCCTCCCAGAGGTGGGGCATCTGCCCTTCCACATACTCTTCCATGGTTTTATCAGCATTTTAGCTCATGGGTGAGCTCAATAGCTTACTATTGAGGACAGCTAGCTATCCGTGAGTGTATAATTTTGTAATTGAGTATTGCATAGCAAGAAATAGGCAGCCATGGGTAGAAGTTGCAAACAGAAATGAAATTGCAGAAATTACAGAAATTGCAAAATGGAAATGAATAGTTCCATTTAGCGAGGACAGTCACAGAAAGAAACAGGTCCTTGTAGGAGACTGGAGAAAATTATTATGGGCTCAAAACAACTGGGGGTTTGTGTGTTTGTGTCTGCAGAGGAGGGTGGGAGGTAGGGCCGGGCAAGTTCTGTGAAGGTGGAATGGTGCTCCACACCCCACACCCTGGAGCCTCCAGTCCAGCTCAGAATGGCTGTAGTCACAGGCACAGTGGAAGCAATGCCCCACACCCTACCCCAAATCCGGGGAATGGAGGGTGGCCAGACCAGATAAAAACCATTGCAACAGAAACGCACATAGCTGCCTTGCTATTGTCCCTGCATTTTGTGGCAGCTGAGACCATAATGGATACAAGCTGGTAGCTACATCTTTCTTTTCTCTCTCTTTTGCGCCTTTCTCCTTTTCTTCTCCTAATTTCCTCTTCTTGAAATCTAGGTAATTTAAGGTTGGGTAGGTTAGAGTTTGCTAAGTCAATGTTTTGTGAAATATTTTATTCTGATTTAAATTTGCTAGGTTCTGGATCTTCTAAAGTTTGCCAGTAGAGTTTGTTTTTAAACCCCCGGGGAACTTTTGTCAAGTTGTCCTTTGTGCCACCTCAGGGAAAAGTAGTACCTTATGCCACTTTTAAATAAAGTGCCAAATGAGCGCTGGGGCTTTACACCCCTCACTATAATAAAAACATGAGGCGCTAGAGTATGTCCAAAGAAGAGCAACAAAGTTGGTGAAGCCTTTAGACACTAAGTAATGTAAGAAGCAGCTGAAACTGCTGGGTTTCTTTAGCCTGGAGGAGGCTCAGGGGAGCCTTTGTTGTTCTCTATAGCTGCCTTGAAGGGAGGGTGTAGCCAGCTGGGGATCCACTTCTCCTCCCAAATAAAAGGCAGCAGAATTAGAGGAAATTGGCTTCAAGATGGACCAGGGAAGGTGATTAGATACAAGGAAAAGTTTCTTCACTGCCAAGCATTGAAACAGGCTTCTCAGGAAGTGTTCAAACGTCATGTAGATGTGTACAGAGACATGGTTTAGTGGTGAACTTGGTAGTGTTAGGTTAATGATTGGGCTGGATGATCTTAGAGGTCTATCCAACCTTAATGATTCAGTGACTCTCTGATTTTATATTTCAGTTATGTATACACATTTTAAGACTGCAGCAGGTTATGTGGCAGTTCAGTTGTCTCACTGAAGGCAGTAAAAACATTCTTGTTCACATTTATGCTTGTCCCTAGTATATTTGACATCCCTAACAGCCATTCAACGACAACACATAGAACAACAACTCCAAAACAGGTTTTCCTCTAATGTATTTTCAATTAATTGTGCTGAAGAGAAGAGAAAGTGTTTTCAGTAAGTTTATTCAGAGTCATCATTCAGAGTCTCTGTTCAGTCCCAAAGTCTCTGAGCACCTCATTTTGATTACATGCTGCTTTATTAATTAACAATGTATGGCCAGGAACTTGCTGTGGACATTAAAACAATTCAGACATACAAACCTCAAAAAGACGATGAGAATCTCAGAATGAGCTCACAACTGAATAAGTAATGTGAAAACTGATCAAATAAATCAGGAGAGTATAAGGTGAAAGTGTGTGTCTCAGAGAAGTTCTAAACTAAAAAATGACTAAAAAAAGAAGGCAAAGTTTTTGCATGTGTCTGAATCGTGACAATAATAAGGCTGAAATTAAAGTGCCATCATACTTTTTGGCATAATAAATACTTTCCCTGCTCTGGAATGCTGTCCTCAATTCTGCATGCTGAATCTAAGACACATTTGCAGAATTAGGCTAGATATGTAGTGCACCAGAAAAACAGAGCAAAAGACAGCCCAGAGAAAGGACCCCAGCAGCTGATTTTTCTCCCAGCCTCAGGTGATATCACTGTGCCTGCATGTCTTCAGGCTGAGCACTTCACTCAAGGTAGAATGGGCTGCAGCTGAATCCTACCGTGTGCCATTACCAAAGTCCAATCTTGTGTCCAAACAATAGAAAGGTGAGGTAGATTAGACTCAAGCTCAAGGCTGGACATGAGATCAATGTGGTAGTATTGGAACAGCCCCAGAAGACCCAGAGAATGAAAATTGTTAGAATAAAATGCCGATAGTTGTAGGCATGGAAGAAACGTAAAGGATCAAGGGACTTTATTTATTTTCTGTGAAAAAAAATGATGTGGTAAAAACATTCAAAATTACAAATAACCTGTAGAAGACACCTTCTGTCTTACCACACAGAAGTTATAGGGCACAGAAATAAGAAGACAGCAAATTCAGAATGGTGAAAGGTTTTTTTCACCTGGCAATTAGCTGAACAGTCAATGTTACAAGATATCAGTGAAAGCAGAACTCAGAGGAAGTATTAACTTCTGTGAAAAACTGAATGCAATGTGTGTGTGAATGCAAAGAGCTTTGGAAGGGACATCAATTTTGAGCTTTGAGGATTAAGCTAGTGTCTTGATAGCAAACATCAGCAGTTAATTTACAAGTTACTTTCACAAGGGGTACGTGAGTCCACATGTTCCTCCTGTTCATACTACTTTCTGAAGCAGATGCCTCTATGGACAGAGCACCTAGCCTAGACTAGTGGTCATGATCACAATAGTTGCTTGTCTCTTAGTTTAAATTGTTTATAAACGTTGGAAAGGAGTGCTAGTCTAGTGTTAACTAGACTAGCAAAGGACAATTTGTGGTAGTTGAACAATATCAGTCTTGAAGAAAAGTGACTAGATGTATATTTAATCATGATTTATTACATGCACTTGCTAAGAACAAGTATTTGCAACACCAGCTCACTGTAGAAACTAGATGCCTAACCCTTTAAAACTTTATTCAAGAAAAGTAGGTCTTTGTGCTACCAGACACTGATCCCACAGATAAAAAATATTGAGTCAGCCTGAAAAATCTCACGTAACGTTATATGTTGACCTGACACTTGGTAGAGGAACATTTTGATGAAATGGCAAAGATCAGTGTTCTCATGCTGGATTAAAAAAATTGGGAAACAGGAACTAAGCAGGAGAGCTGGAGCAGAGGCCAGGAGATATATTCCAGGAGTACAATGTGGCTTCCTTGCTTTTGCAACCTGGCCTGTCTCTAAAAGAAAGTAAAGAGAAAGAAGTGACATGGTTTTGTCATACAGTCAGGCTGTGAACCTACAAGTGTCCTTGGGTCTCCCTGCTTATGCAGAAGCGTTCTCTTCCCACCAATGAACAAACCCCACATTTAAATGGGAGCTTTCAACCATGGGCTAGGATGTGAACAGGAATGAGGGTCACCATCCATGTGGTGTTGACAGAGCAAAATTAGTTTAATTTGACGTTCTCTTATGTTAGCTTTAGTTTTGAGTTAAGATAAGGATTGCCATTATTTTAAGAGAACTTCACATTTAACTGTTTTTAGTGTAATTGGAAAAATGCTAATGAAAAAGAAGAGGCAAAAAAGAACAACAGATCTTCAGAGAGCTGCATGCTAGTATTTAGTTAGAAGAATTTAAATCAGTAATGAACAATTCAGGTTTGCTGCACACATCTCTAAAATTATATTAAAAAATCACATTCTTGAGTCTGACTTTTTTTTTCTTGTTACAAGGCAAATTAAAATTATGTCTGCATTCTGTTTTTTAAAGGACAGTTAATTCAGAGGCTTAGAGAGACATGTTATTTGGGTTTGTTCTAATAGATAATTTTGTACCATTTTCTGTAGTCATAAAGTACAAAACATACATGGGTAGATTCTGTCATGGAAAGCAGGCATACTATCCTAAAGCACAGCTGTATAATTATGTTCTCCTTTTCCTGCAGAGTAGGATAACCATTCATGTGAAATGTGCTCTGTAATCCAAATAAATACCACTGATACAAATGGAATTCAGGCAACTTTAAATATGTGTTCTGCAAAATTCACAACTTTATACTTTTAAGATTTTGTTCCCTTTTTTCTTAGCCCAGAAGAAAATAGACATGCAATTTTAGTAAAATAATATTTTGGTACATCTACAGGGACCATTTCTGATAGAATTAAATTGTGGTGCAGGCAGAGTCTTTTATTACATTTACATGACCCCATAAAGATAACTTTAATAGTTCCCCATAGAGCAAAACACTCCTTAATTTTGTTAATTATTTCCCCCAGTTATACTTAGCTATGTCTTCTAATTCAGTATTGATCTTGATACTGAGATCTGTCAAATACTTAGCAATCTACTTAAATCCCCATCTGGGAAAAAAGTTTAAGGGACAGATCTTAGACAGAGCTGATGCTGTAGAATTGCACCAATAATGTTAATCAGAAATCCTTATTTTTTGCCTTTTTTTTTTTTTTTTTTTTTTTTTAATATGCTTGTAAATTAGTGCATACTACATTACAGAAATAAAGAAGTATTGAGCATGATTTCTGTCTAGAGGTTCTAAAATTCCTTTTCACTAATTTACTCCCAAGTCTATAACTGGCAATAGAGATGAAAGATTCCACATCCCCACAATAGAGATAGTCACAAGGGAGGAGCCCATCCCACTCTAGCTGCTGTGGCTGGCCTTCAGTGAACAGGAATGCAGGTTCCTAGCAAAACAGAAATCAAACATTTGTATAACCAATGAACGGTCTTGTCTTGTACCCGGAATTCCTAGTGTCTAAGGCAGTTTTTAAAATTGCATCAGGAGTGTATTTTCAAAGCAAATTTTCTGTCTATCACTACTTGCCTTGCTTTACATTACAGGGTGGTGATGGAGTGCACAGACTGGATTCCCTTGGGATTAATAAGCAACAGAAGATGCATGCCAATTTCTTATGAACATTCTGTCCATGTGAGCCTAGAATGCCTTAATCCATAAAGACTGCTCAGGTTAGAAGCAGGTTCTTCAACACTTTTATACTTTCATGAATGTCTGTTCTCACTTTGCTACTTGTTAATGGTAGTGTATGTTAGAAATGGATTCTGCCATCCTAGTGCTTGTTTGATAATTAGAATAAGTTGCTCTAACTAATCTCTACATTTATGTCAAAATCCAAAGGCATTCTGCCATCCACTCTCTTATCCCACCACCTATTCTTCCATAGTATCTCATTATACACATTATCCACAGCTGCAAATATCCTGAAGAGAGGTACAGACTTACTCAAGTAATTTAGTCTGAGCTTTTGAAATCCTTTTTGAAATTCTGATCTGGTTATGAGAACAGAATGCTATGACAAAAAACCTCAAAACAAAAAAACAACAAACAAAAAAAGTAAGTTGCTTGGCCATACTTTATCAGGTAAACCAGAGGTATGAACAGATGTACATTCTTCAGTTTTTCACGCTGAGTGAGTTGGTGTAGAAGCATTTCAGAGCCCTTTGTGCTCCCAAGAGCAGTATGCATGTTCCCTACTAGCATTGACACTACCAGGTGGTGCCATGCTAGCCATTGGTTCACCTATGCTATGCTATTGGTATTGTCTTCCCCCACTGATTCTGGTTTAAAGACTTCTCAGTCAGTCCCTCTGCCTTATGCCCAAAGATGTGTTTTCCCCATCAGTACAGGTGGATTCTGTCAGGCCTCATTCCTGTCATGTCATAACAGCTCTAGCATGGCTTTTGCATCTCTTTAATCAAATGAACCATTCACACTCAGGTACCCATATATTTTTAATCCTGTAACGCCAGAAAAACAGATTTTTACTTACTTCAGACCGGTCCTTCTTCACACGAGACAACACATCATCATGGCAGTGCATATAAAAAATTATCTATCCTATGATAATCTATTCACCTTTTTGCACAAACTGTTTAGACAGACATCTCCTCACATGCTCAAAGCTAGGATGCTGGGGATTTTCAAAGTATGGGTGTCTTGTGCTGGAAAAAAATTAATCTACCTGCTGTCAACGCTGCAGAATTAAGTATGGGATTGGTATTTCCTTACATATATTCAGTTTTACTGTTTATTTTACCTCTGGCCTTAAATGGGTACGTCTAATATCAAAAGAAGAAAAAAAAAAGGAGCAGTGTCCTCGAAGCAATACTTAGGCTAGTCTATCTGTTTCTTAACTTATCTGTTTCATTTGGACCAAGTATTTGAAAGAAACAGATATCCAAGACTGTAAGTTATTAAGCAGAAGACTAAAGGATCCTAAGCAAAGAAAGGAAGGTTAATTTATATTTTGCATTAAACAACAGTATGGAAAGCTACAGGTACTAATAATTCCTTTTTTAAACATGAATACCATTGTTTTTGAAAAAGGAGGATGAAAACCTTCTGTAAACTCTTCTAAGTGACTCAAATCTGAAAAGTTTCATAAAGACATTATTGAGAACATGGTTTTATGCTGGAAATAGGTTTCCAAGTACTTGTGTGATGCAAATAAAACTGATGGGACAGCCTTCACATGAGGTCTGTTGCAGAAAAGTGCTTTTCTAGGCATTTCTAAAATTCATCATCTTGTGTTTATAACTTATGCAAAAAATCATGCTAAAATCAAATATACTCTTGATTATTCTGGGACACCTGTAAATATCACTTCCCAGCAGAAACTCCTCCTTCTTTCTCTCTGTTCAGGAAAATGGAAATTTTACACTTGAGAACTACAGAACAAGTTACTTGGTATCATAAAATTATACATTTATTGTGTTTCTCTAAGTAGAGAGAAGCTGAGCACATAACAATGCACAAAATATTCCCAAGAGAAATCTAAGCATCCCTTTTTGCATGAAATAAAGGAATTTTACAATTTTTTTTTTTTGCTTTAAATCAGTGCCCATGAATGCACTCATATCTTGCCCTTCCATTCTGAGCTACTCAGGAAGAAATTTGTATCTATAATTCCACACCAATGCAGCACTTTTGCCCTTACGTGAATTATGTAAGCAAACAGCTTCTTATAGTGCTTTCCTCCTCTTCATTCAAGACAACAGGTACTGAAATAAAGAAAAATAACAGTAGCTGACAATTTCAATTTAGCAAACAAGTATTTTTTTAAATGAAAAATTATCTTCCCATGCTTTAGCTGTGTCACTGGTTCAACCATAGTTCACTTGAGTGTATATAGCTACAGAAATCAGAGTGATTTTATACTCATGTGAATGGACTTATGCATGTATTTAATCATTGAAACATGCTTAAAATATGCTTTTCCAGAATTGCATGTAAGCATCACAAACTTCACAAATCCCTCTTTCTCACTGATATATCTTTCTTTTTTTTTTTTTTTTTTTTTTTTTTTTTTTTTTTTTTTTTTTTTTTTTTTTTTATGGTAATAAATTAATTTCTAATTATCTGGGAACTTAAGCCTAAACAAAACTGCAAGTTTGTTAGAGCTAAAGCTGGCTTAGAAACTCTCCAGTTCATTCCTTCCCCATCTCCATTGCAAGAGACCAGCAATACAGCAGATCCCCTATTCCCAAACTACTGCCTTAGTGATGTTTTACATGGAAAGCCATTAGAAGGCACTGACTGATTACACCAGCAAATACTCTCTTTGATGCACTTTTACTTGGCATTGGACAAAAAATTACTGTTTTCTAATCATCTCTGCAGCCAATTTGGTTTAGCTGCACTGAACACTGTTGAAATTGAATGTTTGTAGAAATAGGGTAAGAATATTTCTTTATAACATGTGCTTACTCTTTCATTCTTTCCTGCAGCTTGAATTACACTTAGAGGAATGATCCAGAAGACTTTGATTTTCAATAAACTGGGATGATGATATCATGATACTATCAGGTTTGAATGTGTAAAAGAAGCAATTCCAAAGGTTATTGACAAGCAGTATCTACAAAGTTACATAGAGATTGTTTGAAGGGTTTTTTGTCCCATGAAAATCTGCAGGGATTTTCCTATGTAACAGTACTTAGCAATATTTTTCAGGCATACCACTTAAAACTTCAAAAAACATGGAATTGATAGTATATGTGGTTTTGATCACAAGGTCTTGCTCAGGGGAATTTACTCGTGCTCTCCTTGTACAAGGAAAGCTTGGAGATGTAGGAATGACACTAGAGAAAGGTGTATGAAGACAGACAGACTAGTCCCAAAAAATATGACATCTGCATAAGCAGGAAGGGAGGCTTTGAAGTTTTGCCAGTTAGTCACACCATGGTTTCTATCATCATGATTTTAGTAGACTTACATCAAAGCAAGGAAAAATCAGAATTTGGATGTTCATATCTGAAGTGAGCAATTTACATTTTAGATGCTTTCAAAAGTCTTCCTGAAAGTGGAAAAATACTTTTCAGCTACCTTCTTTGCAAAAGAGAAGCTTTTGTATGGATTTTGCAATATGGCACATTAACTAGTGAACAATGCTCTTTTCCAGCTTTCAGAAACCAGGGATGCTTCATATGTTGCATAAAAGTAACATGGTGCAAGTGCACATATCTGTTTTTAAAGGATATATTTTCTGTTCAATGTCTGTCACATTTTACGTAAGGCTAAATCAGTAAACATTTGATGTTCTCTGTTGTATCTCTTCATGTCAGCATACTACACATCCTGGATATGAAAGACTATCATCAAGAATTACTTATAGATTCCAATGTTAATTAAACCAGCTGTATAGTAAAGAGCCTTTCTTTTATAACTTTGTTCATCACAGAAATTCACCAAGCCCCAAATTACTGTTGTGGGTACTATTCTTTTCTTCTACATCTGCAAAGACCTAATAAATAATCTGGACAAAGCACATCAGGAAGATTATGAATAAGAAGATAGCCTCAGCAAATAAAAGATCCAAGGACAAAAATAATCCTAATAAATGCATGTGAGCTTTTGTTAAAATGTCAGATTCTGGTAAAGTATGCTGTGGAATTTTACTGGAAAATGTCAAGAAAATGGTTTGCTTCCCTCTCATGGTATGATAGAAAATGTTACAGAAAAATATACTTGTTGGAGTCTTATGAGGACAGGTATCATTATGTTAAAGACCAATTAGTGCTTGTTACAGAACAATGGAATTGTATTCAGTTAGCTGGTTTGTTGTTCTTGTGTGGTGGAGATATTTTTTCTCTTTTGTTGATTGGGTTTTTAGTTTTCACTAGTCCCAAATAGCTTTGTTCTATTTGTATAGTGGTGGCTGAGGTTATTGTAACAGGTTTCTACTCATTGCAAGTAGGAGCTGATCTGGAACTGAGAGCATGCTCACTGATTGATTGCCTGTCTGCAGGCAGTGGACAGAATCTGTGTTTCTTTTCAAGTTCAGAAAGATTCAGAAAACAAATCTAGGTAGTCTAATTTTTCCAATTAACACTGTAAAAGAAGAGTCCACTTCTACTGAATTAATTAAAATACTGTAATGATATGTATAGTTTTAAATTAGGTAACTAGAAGTTAATGTCAGACTATGATCTTGGTTTTATTCATGCAAATCTAAATGTGTTCCATTTATGTCAAGAGAGTTGTTTCATTCAGGGGTGATGTCATTAGCAGAACCTAAGGAACTAAAGACAAAATAAATACATAATTGTAAGATACAAATTAAAGTGTATCTTTTATTCTAGATACTAAATTTCACCTCAGAATAACTGAAAATTGTATTTGCTTCTTGTTTCCTTGTATTACATCCGTTGTGTCATGTGTTGCAGTAACTAGCAACTTTGCACCTTTGCACATGCCATGTACCGAAATTTAATCTCACAGAGACCTAAAATGGAAGTGCAAAGTCAGGCTCTGGCTATGTGGAGTTCAGCATACCCAAAAAAAAGATTACAAAAAATAATAAAAAACCCCCAAACCAAAACCAAACAACAAAATAACAACAACAACAAAACAACAACACCACCCCCCCAACCCAACAAAAACAACAAAAAACCCCTGAAAGACTATTAAAACGCTAGCCTAAGATCTGGTCTTAATTTAACCTTAACAGTGCTATTTGTATTGTGAAATTTTATTAAGTACGTTGTGTTTGATGAAGAGGTGCAGCTAGGAATCTCTACAGTGGGAAATGAATTCAGTGCATGACAGCAATTCATAGAATTTGATGAAATAGATATAGGAAAAAACAAATAAAGGAAAAAGACTACAGCTAGAGGAAGCATGAGGAAAATCTTTATTCAAAGATCTGCATAATGATTGGTTTGAGAACAAAATATTTACTCAGTTTCAGATCTTAGTTTTTAAGTTTGGATCAACTACTTGAAATACTTTCCCTCTCATACATTTCACTTAGGTAAAGTTCTACATTTAAAATAAAACAAATATAACCCCTCCAATAATACAATATAACCTAAGGATGTGTTATATTCAAGAATATAATTTTAACAGTTAAGTTAATGAAAATCCCAGCCTAGATGGAACTGCTGATAGACCAGGTTTCATGCCAGATCAGTGATTTCTGTATTTGAGCCAGAATTCTCTGAAATGTTTTGAAGCCTTTAACTTAACACCACTGAGCAAGGCCAGTCAGATTTCTGACTTTACTACTAACATAGTAAAAGACCTGAAGCATTAAAATAATGGTTTGATTCTTCTCTGAGTGAGGCCAACTTGAACAAACAGAATTTATTCTGATGTTGAATTGAACATGTTCTGAACAACTAAAGAAATTTGTAATTTTTGTTGATCTGTAAAAAAAAAAAACAACTTTTGTTACATGATCCTCTTAAGCAACTTTCCTGTTTGCTATTGTATTGGGATAGTAAGCCTCTAAAGGAGTTGAAGTCTGCTTTTACATGTGAATACCTGGCTCCTATTGAAGCCAAGTCATCTCCAGAGATCAATAAAGGTGTAAAATTGCTGATTCTTAACAATGGGATGGATTAGAGGCAAGGTAATCCAAGGATTACAGAGACCTAGCAGTTGAAAGTAATCCTCAAGTAAGAATATGGTTAAAAGTAGGTAATATTTTACCTCTTGGCAAAAAAGTGGAAGAAAGCAACATTCTTTGAGGAACATTCCATACCAAAGGATTTTTACCTTTAAAAATAAATTTTAAAACACTATGAAATCTGTTCTTCTATTACAGGCCTAAACTACAGGCATAGAGTCAAGGATGCACAACTCCGACTCAAAGCACAGATTTCAGGAGTATTACATAAGACAGCAACTCCACACAGATGGAGCCAAAGAAATATATGGAATCAAGAAGACATACTGGCATCTTTCTGGACTGGCATGTCTAGCTCCTAAACAGGGTTTTCCTGATGGTAGGGAGAGATTGAGGGGACTTAGGAGAGTTGGAGAACGTTTTGCAAATGACTGGGGCACACTGTGAAGCCCAAGAGAGCACAGAGATGCTTCCTTTAAAAACTAAGAAGTGACTAATGAAAACTGGCACCAGCGGCTATTCAGGGAAATATCCCTGTCTCAATGCAAAGATGAGAGCTAAGATAACAATAGGGCTTTAAAGGACCTTGAGGATGAAGGAATAGCTCAGATTCATTATAAGAAGGAAGAGGCAGTCAAGGCACAGCTGAAAGAGCAGCAGTAAGGGGAAAGTTACAGCAACCTTCTAAGTGACCTAAGGAATAAAAAGCGTTCAAGCAGCTTGAGAAGATTAAGTCACATTTTAAAAGTCTTTCCCTCCCACCCTCATCCCCTTTTGGTCAGTTTTACTCCTGACCAATCAATAATGCTGAAGGAGGTGACACAGAAATGAATTAAGCCAGAAGATTTATTCATGTCCTCCCTTGCAAGGTGCTCAGGACTTGGCATAATGTCCGTTTTTCAGCTTCTCAAAGAAGGGAAATTGTAGCAAGATCCATCAACCTTTTTTCTCTGGAAACCTCCTTGTGCTATTACTGCAAGGCATGCCTTTGTTATAGCTACTTGTACACTTTTAAGACACAAAGATATCTTCTGGATAGTGTCAACTCAAAGCAAATGTGCATATTTCAGAAAGGACAAGGAACGCTAGTGTGCATGTATATACAAGTGGAGAGTGTACACATGTGGATGTACACGGCTGACAGACAAGAGTGGCTGGACCCTGGTGACTATAGATTCATTCTCACAGTACCAGCTCTACCATTATGT
>NC_136661.1:10357205-10372205 GCF_903797595.1 Erithacus rubecula
CGTTTGTGAAGCCGTACACACTTCTTCAAGATGAGGGAACAGCGCTGCAGCATCACCCAAGGGGATCAAACTTTGAAAGGGGTCGTCCGAGTCGTCTCCCCGCTAGCAGGGCATCTCCCTCCAAACCTGCGGACCGACCAGTTGCAAAATGTATTTTAATTACGAATTTTAAAGACGAAAGAGTTACAAGGTATCACTGTTTAAGTGCCTCATCTGCAAATTAGATTGCTACACAATTAATCAGAAAGTTAATTAATGAGCAAGTAAGTAATTAGGACATTTAAAACCAGTGTTTATAGTGTCTTAGTTAAAAAAACCCTATGTAGCTAATTGGCCTATACACTGATTTCATAACTCATAGCCAAGGTTATAATGCTACAGATGTATTATTATGTACAAACTGTAATTATGTCACTATTTTATTAAGCGCATCTTACCTGAATCAATTTTATTAGCATTTTTAACATTGAAATTTCCTTATTGCAAACAGAGGCAAGACACTACACATATAGCCATGGGTTGCCTTCCGACGGAACAAGGGGGGTCAGGAGTTTTTAGGAGAACCGGAGAAGTGTTGAAAAGTCGGTCCGGCGAAAGGAGGGCTCCCGGGACAGGTTTTCCTCCTCACGGTGACGGGAGCTGGGAACCCGGCAGTGATGCGGAACCGGGTGTGGGCAGGAAGCGCGGGCGGGGGCAGCTGCTCCTCCAGCGAACCCCTGGCCGGCTCCTCCACCCGTGACTGGGGAAGGTCACTCGCGGCCCGCCCCGAAACTGGCAGCCACCAAGAAATGCGGGGTCCGGCAGGGCTCCTGTCCTCGCCTCACCCCGCGGTGAGTGTGGAGTGGCCTGGCCGGGGGGAATGGGAGCCCTTGCTCCCGGTCAGCTCTCCCCGCCCCAGCCACCGGCCCCCCGCTCTGCCAGGCAGGGGCATCCCGACCCCCGGGCACCCCTGGCATCTCAGCCCCGGGCATCCCGGGCAGGGGCACCCCGGCCCCGGGTATCCCGACCCCGGACATCCAGGCAGCATGGCCAGGCGGTGGGGCAGGGCCTCGGCTGCTATCCAGAGGCTGCGTGGGGCTGTGGTAATGCGCAAAACCACTCTTTGTAATCTCCTTTTCAACAGTGAGGAGTACATATAGGTAATTTTAATGAAGAGGTTCCTGTACCACATTATTAGCAATAAATCTACACCATTCTTTGTTGGTTAAAATCATTATCATCATCATCGGTATCATTACTGAACTCATTATTCTTGTGTTACTATCAGAGTAGATTTATGATAACACCCACCATCACGCCTGAGTTAAAGAAGGTGTAAAGGTTTGATTAATAGCTGCTTTCACGTTTTAATACTCGACATTTTCCTCACTTTTTTATTTTTTATCTATTTATTTTTAAATAAGGGACATGATAATTACTGGAAGTAATTACTGTTTTTGTTATAAAGTGTCTGATTAGGCGTTCAGGCGCTTTTCTTCAAGTAAAATATAAATAAATAACACGTTGGACACAGTAAGTTCTTGTAATGACGCAGTAAGGCAGTCTTTGAGAACAATTAAGATTTTCTTCAATCACACTGACATTTTAGATTAATAAGTGTTAACAGAAAGAAATACACCCCCTCAGAAAAACAAACAAACGAACAAATAAGGGAAAAAAAAAGCTGGTCCTCACAGGTTTGCAGAGAATAAAATGACGGTAGGAGCTGAAGCAAAAGACATGAAGAGGATATCACCTCTCCATCCTCACTCATCGTATAATTAAAAAAAAAAAAAAAAAAAAAAAGGCCAACAAATCAACCAAATAAAACCAACCCCCCAAAAATCCCCCAAATAACCAAAATGAAGTGAAAAACCTGAACGACAACCGCTCGGCGCCCTGGGCTTGGTGTGTGACTTTGCAGGCGTGAATGTGCTGTACGCCTGCATTCTGTAAGGGCATTATTGCACTGCCTCCCGAGCGCCGGTTCACCGTCCCGGGGGCGGCGGCGCGGCAGGACCGGCCCCGGCCCCGGCCCCGCGGGCGGGAGCGCCGCGCTCGCTCTCCCTGAAAGGTTACACGGCGCTCTGCCTCGCTTTGTCTTCCCCGTGCCCTTTCCTGGCAAAAATGGAGACATCACATCCTTGCCCAGCCCCGGCTCAGTATTTATGAAGGTTTTCTGACAAATAGGCAGGCTGGCCACGCATGGGTGACTGCCTTCATTCCGCACTTGGCTTGTTTACATAGGACCAGCACCATTTCCACGGATTAAACAAATCACAGCGAGAAGGAGACATTTATAATCCGCCAACGAGGCCACAGGCAGTTAAAAAATGTGTGCGTGTGTGTGTATGCTGTGAGAAAGAAAAATAAATGTTCATGTCCAGGGAACTGACCTTCTTCTTGGAGGGTAACTCAAGGGGTATAGATATAAATATAGGTTGTATATAATGCCTTACGCACAAGCCCAAAGTATGTATTTAATAATTATCTGTTATACCCAGTTATTGTGTACAAATGCATAGCATTAGTTTGCATTTTACGCAGTCCCTTCACCCGGAACCCCCCTCCCCGAGCTGCCAGCAGCGGCTGCAGAGCCTCCGGCTGCACACAAAGCGACGTGCCCGCTCCGGCAGGCACGGGCACCGCGCTGCGGGGCGGGGGCGGGCGGGGCAGGGCTCCCCGACACGCACAGCCCGCTCGGCACGGGCTGGGGGCGGCTGGGGGCGCAGCCCCCTGCCCGGGCACCGCAGCCTGGGGGGAGAGCCCCGAGCTCGCCCCGGAGAGTGGCTCCTGTTGGCACAGCCGGGCCGCGACACGCTCAGCCTTCAGCTCCTCTGTCACCCGGAAGCATTACCAAAATACAAAAAAGGGGGAAAAAAAAAAAAAAAAAAAAAAAAAAAAAAAAAAAAAAAAAAAAAAATGAAATGATATAAGATCCAAAGGTATTTTTCAAAGTAAGAGCGTGCATTTTACGATCCCTCTCCCTCCATCTGCAGGAAGAGTGATGGTGCGGGGGAAGAAGCTATAACTGGAAATGTTGCCCTTTATCTTCTGTCAGCTCTCAGGACACTTGGCTGCTGCTGCTTCTCCGGCTGCTGCTGGGGTTTTTATGACACATGTCACCCACCTCGGGCAGCAGGAGCAGAAGGAAATTCCCTACAAAATAGCAATGGTTTCGAAAAAAAGGATCGCAACAAAATATTGAATAAATTCCCTTTTAATTTATTTGATCATTCCACATTACGGGGCTATGAATTGCTCAAATTTGATAACAAGTACTCAATTCAACTCATTATGTAAGTTAAATTAGACTTCGATAAAATTTCAGTGGCGCGCAGTGGTTCCTAGAATGAAATGTAATTTGCGCAAGAATTTGTTGTATCTGTCACAAATATTTCCAATTAGCGACCGTAATTATTTGATAGTTTCTGCAATTATGGCTTAAACGGGTGAATTTGGGACTGTGGAGGACCCTAATTGGCCTAAATTTGATATTTTGCATATTTGCATAATGAGGAAATTGGTAGAAAATTGTGTTCATTCATTTGTGAAAAATCCTATGAATTTTATGAATTTGAAAGCTCTGTTTGTGCAGACTGTGACTTTGCTTGCTGATCCCTGAGGAGCTGACGCTGAATGCCTGAATGGGCAGCGCGCCAACTTCTCCACCCGGAGGAGAGGCGGGGGAGGGAAGGAAGGGGAAAGGGGAGGGAGGGATGGAGGGAGGGAGAGATGCCGGCCGGTCGGCCGGCAGAAGCCGGGAGCCGCGGTCGCCAGGAGCCCTGGGGCCGCGCTGACACCCCCACCCGGCCCCCGCTCACCCGGGGAAGGTGTAATCGCGCGGGGAAGCGGCGGGGGGGGACGGTGGACGGGACGGAACGGACACGGGACTGGGATACTGATAACTGTGCACTTGGTTAAATTAAATTGCCAAAGCTTCTCCTTTCAGTAAAAGTGTTTGATCTATTGCGCTGTCATTTTAAAGTGTTTAAGGAGAAGCAAAAGCATAGATTTTAAGATGCTGGCCCAGCACCCATTCATCATGCATCAGGGACTTTAAGCCTCGCGTTTTGCTGTAGTTAACATCTCAACTCCCTGACGCGGGGATCGAGGCAGGGACGGGGGCGCAGCCGGAGCCGGAGCTGGGTCCGCTCCCTCCGGCGGTGCGGCCAGAGGAGCGATGCGAAGGAGGAGTTAGCGGCTGAAGGAGGAGAGACACGGCCCTGCTGGCTGGCGAGGCTGGCGGTGGGGCATCCTCGCTTTATTGGCTTCCCGGACTGCCGCCTGGGAGAGGGACAATAAAGTTGGGAGTTTCATTGTCTTTTACCCCCCGTTTTCCTTCTGGCCCGGTTTAAGAAGGTCTCGAAGGTCACCCTATGGATGGCTTTCCTCCCTCTCCCTCGCTAGGGATCTCCTTTACCCCTGGTTTCCAGACCCTGGACTTCACAGCCTGAGACAAGATGCACAGGCTGAACTGGGGATGTAATATATTCCCCTGAAGAGTTTTACACACTCCAGCTCTTGACTGTAACTTCGGTTGGTTAGCACTCTCCCCATCAACATGGACTTGTATAATGTGAAGATGTAACTGGATCTAAATGCTTAAGTGCTTTGTTTCACAGCACATTTTCAGTAAAGGTCAAAATAAATTCATCTCCACTCAATGCAACATTTGTGTTTGAATTCCAGAGCCATTAGTACAGAGCTTAGGGTGGAACTGGTATCAAATAATAAAATGCCCTTGTGGGTGAACATGGGAACTAGTTTCTCCCAGTCTGTTCTTTGATGGGCTGAGGACAATGCCAGGCACACTACACATCTCTATTTGGTTTCTGTTTGATGTCACTCTTTGGTCAAAGCACTGAACTCTTACATGCCTCCACATCATTGGTGCCGGAGGATGACAGGGGTAACAGTCCTGATTTGGAATGAACAGGGAATTTAATGATCATGGAGATGAGAGGGGTTAGGGGGTTGAAGCTCTGAGCTTGAATGTTTTCTGAGTGATAGATTCACCCCACTCAAGACCTGTTGGAGGTTACCTGTCCTGTGGAGACAGGCTGTGCTGGCCAACCTACCCCAGTCTGCTGAGGATATTTTGGCATCCAAAGCCACATCGATGTAGAGTTCAACTTATTTTGCCTGCCTTCAGTTTTTATGAAAGCTTTCATCCTCTCATGTAATGTCCCTGCCTCTTTTCACTTCATAGTCCTTCCACTCCCTTCCCTACCACCATTTTGTGTTTTATACTTCTCCATATTTCTCCCTTTTCCTCTAAAAAAAATCATGTACATACTTCTGACTACTTCTGGAAGACCAAGTAAAACCCATCTGATTCCCAAAGGACAGAACAGACCCCAACGATGTAAACAGGAAAATAGACAAATTACCAATTTTACTAAAATGCAAATTGGTGAATACTGAAATTGTTAGCCTATGCTATGCCTGGCCCCAACATCCAGTCAGTTCTAGAAAAATGAAGAAAAACGATGAGATCTCAATAAGGACATTGGTTGCTGGATCCATTAAGGACACCTAACCTTTAAGCAAGTCTATTTTCCTTATTGTGAGCTTCAATATCACTTTCCTTTGAAACAGTATTTGGAAGAATCTCGTTCTACATAATTGCAATCAGCTCTCTAAGAAATGCATTTCTTAAACTCTAAGCTAGCAGAGATGCCCTGGACTTCAGGGTAAGCCTTGGGATAGTGCTGCACAGGTGGCTCTGGGATGCAAAGGACTAATTTGGGTCTTCTCAGCTTCTGCCTCAATACAACTCTTCAAGCAACTGAAGTTTCTGGGTTTAATATGTAGAAATGCTTGCAATGGTTCATGAAATCTGACCTCCCACCGCATGGCCAGGTATGTCAACACCCAGTGTGCAGGACCCCAACTTTCCAAAAGCTGCATCTTGAGAGAAGAGAAGAAAATGTATGTAAAAAGAAACTAAAAAAAGCACCCTATTTCAGTTACAGCTGGGGAAGAGAGTCTAAAATCATAAAAGGTGCTTCCTCTTCCATGACATTTTTTATTCCTAAGCTTTTGAAATAACATCATATGCTTGCCATATAATTTGTTATTTGTGTAACCTCTGTTCTAGAGAACCATTTAACAAGTAAGCACATGCAGATTATCAAGCAAGTAAAGTTCATAGGAGTGATATAAAAGTTGAGGAGGAAGTCTTGTGCTGCTAAAATTATCCACTTAAAGAGACAGTCTTCTTCCCCCCAAACAATATGGAAAAACAAAGTTTGTGTGTACATGTACACTGCCATTTGTCCCTCAAACCTGAGAGCTGTTGCCAGATCTGCTATTGCTCTGACACCATCCCCCAGGGCTAACCTGGGCTCACAAGGGTGTTGTGCATGGAAGCAGTGACAGGGTATAATGGGGTGTAAAGCAGACATGCTGGTATAGTGACCAGGCATATGTAGATCTGTTAAAACTAATAACGCTGAATTGGTTTTCGCCTTTTCATTTTATATATTTTCTATATTCTTTACTCATGTATTTGTGACTCTGTAACTTATCATAGTATGCATAGCTAGCATTTTACCTACTCTATTAGACAGAAAGACAAAATAAATTCCCCAGTGGCTCCAAGCTGGGGTTCCAGGGTTAAATTCTTGGGGAAGCCAAGGTTGAAATCAGCTTTCTGAGGCCCATTTTCATAAATAAAGTTTAGTTCCTATCTAAAGGGGAGGAATTAAAAGAGGGTTGAACCAGGGAGGAGTTACTTCATCACATATGTCTCTAATGGGGCACTTGTGTCAGATATGCTCATATAAAATTTGTATATGCATTATGCTAGGTGTGCATCTTCAATGTTTTCCACCTGGTGAATTATGCACCTAAGAGCCTTATAAAGCTAATCCCCTTTTAACACTTAACTGTGTCTGATACCAGCTAAAAGGTATCAGTACAACAAGAAAATGAACACTCACACTATGTCTCCTCAAATCAGAAAGCTACAAAGATGCTTTTGGTGTCTGTTGGGGGTTGAGTTTTTGTTTTCTGTTACTGTGTCAATTGAAAGAATTTTTCCCATTATCATGCCAATGGAGCTGGCCGGGTTACACCCAGGGTCTCTGATGGGTCCAGACAAAGGGGGTGGGTGGGGACGGCCCCGGAGGGGCCTCTGAGGCTTCCGGGAGGGCACTCGCGTTTCCGGCGAGCCGGGAGGAGGACGCCTGGGATCGTTCAGCCACGCGGCCGAGCACAGCAGAGCCAGACCCTCTGCGATCACCTGCCCTGCATCTGCCCCGTTCCAGCCTCCTGCCTCTGCGGACACAGCTGATCACCCGGACACACACGGTGAGCGAGGAGCCGCCGCTCCAGCCCGTTCCCACCCGAGACCGGCGTGGCCGCTGCCGCCCCACCCCCCTCCTTCCTGCCTCCGTTCCCGCCTGCCTTTTTGGCAGATCCGGGCTCTGGACTAAGCACAGAGACAGCGTGCTTGCATCTAAAGGGACTGACACCGAGTTACCTATTTCGTTCTGTTAGCAATATTAACTGTTATTGTTTTCTGTTTGTATAGTTAGATATATTAGTAAAAGAGCTGTTATTCCCACCCCCCTTATCTCTGCCTCAGAGTCCTTGATTCCAACAATCATAATACTTGGGGGAGGGGAGTGGAACCAAAGTCTCTATTCCAAAGGGAAACTTCTGCCCTTACTGGCAGACACCTGTCCTTTCAAACCAGGACAGTGTCCATCTGATTAAAACGCTCTGAAATTGCATATGATGCTCAAAATTAAGATTTTAGATATCAATGACCACTTCCCTTGCTTTTCTCTATACACCCTTTCAAAATCCCATTGTTACCAGTAAACTTGGGGCTGCCTCCAGTAGTGTGATTCTTTTGGCCTGTGCAAGTCATAGTGTGACTGTCTAAAGACAGCAAATTCAACATCATGATTTCTCAAAGCAGCTCTCTCCACCACTGCAGAAAACAAGCTTCATCAGACCATTTCCACTGTGAATGGTGGAAGTGAGTTGACCTCTAGTCTTCCTGGCCATCTCTGAAAGAGTTACTGTGCAGCAGTACCTGCAGAAGAATAAACTTACCATGAAATAAAATATTTTAGAGTAGTCATTACCATATATAAATATTTGTTTTCAGCAAGCATATAAGGCATGTGATTAAATCAGAAAGTGGGGTAGAATGCTGCATCTGAATAAATCAACAAATTGAGTAGAAAAATATAGTGGGATAGTGAAGGTTTTGGTGACCAAGAGAACGCTGGAGGTTGAATAATGAGGACAGCAAACTAAAAAAAGCCAGAAAAACTGATGGAGTGAGGGATGAAGCAAGCTAGTGGAGATAGCAGTTACTTTGCATCATCCTGGTCCATTTGATGGACCACTGTGTTGGAGTACTTCTTTTCTTCTCCAAGTGGCTCAATGCAGCCACACAAAGGGGTGAATTGCACTATAATATATGACATAAAATATTTAGGTTGGACATGCCATATCTTCAAATCAGAAAAAATACACAGCAATGTTTTCTCTTGAATTTTCTCCTTAGTGCCCATGTAGCACATTTGTAATAATTTCTTCCACCACACACAGAGGCATACTTCATACCAACTGTGAAAAATTGTGTTAAACTTGAGCTATAGATAAGATTATCTATTTGTAGGGAATGTGACTGATGCTTTAACTGTCAAAAAACCATGTTTTTGAAAATCCTGGTAATTCAGAACCTGCTTGAAATTGAGACAAAAATAGAAGGTGAAATATATTAAATTTTAAAAGTACATTTACAACATTCACTTATTCACCTTTCCCTTCCCGTGCTGGAAGAAAAGAAGAAAAATATACAGTATGCCTTCAGAAAACCCACTTGACACCAGAATATCTTTACACAGGGTCACAGTAGGGTAAAATGTAATTGCCATTGAAAATTACAGTTCTTGTCTGGTGAGGCATTTCCTTCTCAAGTTTTGCCAAATAACCATTGCATTTACAATGCAAAGACTATAATCTTTTGGATATTTAATATTACTAAACATTTTTACTTCTTACCAATAATCCTAAAGACAAACATTTCTCATTTAAATTTGATGGATTATTCAATTGAAATAATTTTCAGTAAGAATATCTTGCAAGCATATGGTGGCCTCAGGTAGATTTTAGAATCTTTGTGTCATCTTGTCATCTGCCTGCAGCTTGTTTGAAAGGGTCATGCTTATGCTTGCCAAATAACATATATATGTTATATACACTCATGAGGTGTTGCCTGGGACATCTTCACTGGATGAGAGCTTAAAGAGGGTGATCTCCACAGCCCACACTGACTTAGGAGTGCCAAGAGCCTGAAGAAGTGGTGAAGGAGTAGATGGACCTTCACCAGGTTGCAGGAGAGTAGCAGCAGGCTTGTAACGGGGATCTGTGTCTGTAGAAATCTCCTGTAGCAGATGACAGGAATAAGTTCAGGAAGATGTGAGACACTCTAAGACCATTTGGAGCTGGTCACAGAAAGAAAAATTGTCTTCTTAAAATCACAAGCTCTCTCTGAATCCATCCATCCAGGACCAATGTTTGCCAGTATCTTGCTTGTCCCAAAGAAATCCTATCTATTGACCATACCCCAGGAGTAAGTTCCATGTACACGGGTACCCCTTAACTTTGGTCTGTAACTTTCCTCCTTACTACCATGGGCAACTGCTGTAGTTCCAGAGATGTCCCATCTTAATTTTCTCAACTTAAAAAAAGAGCTCTGTTGGATGCAAGAGAATGTAAGAGGTGACTGTTCAGCTTTTTATTTTAGGGGAAAATTGAAAAAACCTGGCCATATGTTCCACTCTCCTTCCCCTGAGTCTTTCCTTGGTTGCTGAAGAGGTGAAGCCCCCAACACCATTCCAGTGGTGTTGGAGAGCACATCTCTCCCCTTCCTGGCAGGGCAGGCTGCTTCCAAGGGAGGGTTGGACATGGCAAGCAATACCTGGGCTCCCAGGTCAGAGCCAGGGGGACTACCAGGGGCTTAGAGTGCACCTTTCTTGATTTCTGCTGATATGTCTGAACAAGTTGTCCATTTAATATAGAAATTATAAGGTATTGCAGAAACAAAGAATTGTTTTCATCATTGAAGTTTTTGGTTTCAAATGTTTGGATATATGATCAGTTGACCTAAATGAACTCTCTCACTTGCCTTCTTCTCCAGATGCCTAAGTGGTGGCAGGTCCACTCACCATTTGCACCCTGTATGGCTCCTTCCCTGAAAGGTAATTAATGGAAAGTGCTTGAGGCTCAGCATTTCTGAAAAATCAGGCTCAACTGGGGATGCTGCAACCAAATTTTATCAGACTACTATTTTAAACATGTTAGTGCTGGATCTTACTCAGATTTATTAACACAATGACAAAAATGTCTGTGTTATGGGAAAAAAAAGAAACAAAGAAAAAAGCCCCACCACTCAATTGGCTTGATTCATTTTCTCTTGCAGTCCATCTGCTGAAAGGTGAAGCCAAAATGTTTTAGAATTATGTTTTCATGGGGAATTCTCTGTTAATTAGTTATCTCTCTCTGCCATGTGTAGCAATGGATGAAATCAGCTACTATAATTCCATGAAAGGCAATGTTGGACTGTTTGTATCAGCATAAACACTTTCTTACACACAGTAGTCTAGTGGAACAGGAGTGCTCCAAATAACATTTTATTTCAATATAATGAGGATGCACAGCTACTGTAGTACCACAATTTCTTATTTCCTTGTGTCTAAAATTGTGGTCCTAGACTAAATACAGCAGAAAAATCTGATTAATTTTTGAATGCATTTTTTCAGAGTAGAGCTTAGCTTACTGAAGTTACTGCTAGGATCTCTTAATTTTTCTAGAATAAAATAGTCTTCTCTGCAGTCATTTAACAGGCCAAAGTTCCACATCTTGTGTCATGAACTGCTGCTTGCAGTTCTTTTAATGAGGACACAGCACTACCAAACTGTAGAAAAGTGTGTTTTGTAATTGCAAATTAAGTATTTCAGCCTTTTTACCTTTTAATAGCACAGAATATCCTGGGTAGCTAAAGACTGCCTTATTTCCAAGGAGTTTTATTACAGAAGAAAACATGGAATACCATTTTATACAGTTTTCATGTTTGTAATTTCTTTTTTCTTGCAAATAATACCCTGATTTTTGGTAGCAGGGCTTTCCAGGCACAGAGCCCAGTTTAACCCCCTAAGTGGATACTTAATTGGCTTCCTCTTTTACACAGAGAACATCCAAAAGGAAAGCAAGGGCCAGCTCAGGGTCAGGGGTCCATGTCTGCTGATGGCCAGTGATCTGCACAAACCACAGGGTAAATATCCATTGCTCTCTCCCAGAGTAAGGTGCTCTCCCATGTTTTGTTGCTGCCATGGGAATGAGGAAAATGCACCATGGAATGAGATTAAACTCACCGAAACTTATGGTCAACATAAGAGAATCAAGGGGTGAATCAAAAGACTTGACAAGTTGAAGAGACTTGCAAAAGCAGCATTCTTGTATCTGTATTCTGCTTCTCTCTTACAGACAGGGAAATTAAGGCCTCATCAAACCACATGTTTTTTCAAAACTATAAATAAACAGGACATGAGAAATTCTTACTTCTGGTACTCCTTCCCGGGAAAATAAATGGTCTTAAGACCTGTAACTTGGCAGATATACACTCCCAGGTCTACAGCTGTATGGGTATGATAAGTGTTTCATTATATCAGAACAGGAATCAACAGCATTTTACTGAAAACAAGGGCTAATGGTGCACAGCATGATTTGTGCAACTAGTGATTATTTGCTTTGAAAGCAAAAAGTGAAAAGGGATCTAAATATACCATTGTCATTACTTTCAAGATGCCCTTTGTAAATTTTTACTCATATGGACTTGAGATGTTAGATTAATAAAAAAATCAGTTTAAACCACATGGATAACATTTCAAGTAGTGTTTAAAGTTGTTAGGAAACATGTGGAGGAAACAAAAATAAAATTAAAAGTAGCATGTCTCCCCAGGTGGATAGATAAAATGCTGACTTTGGCATCTAATTATGGTGGCATTTGTAATTTTCATTTAACATGTCCAAAGCCAGCAGCAAGGCCTAGATGATGTAGAAAGTTTCTCAGTGTTTCTCAGTGGATAATGATAAAACCCAGTGGGACAAAACACCCTGACTCAGCTATGGAGAAATCAGGAACATAAAGAAACACTGGACAGCAGCACAAGAGCTCTAAAAATAGGTGCTTTTAATATTTTAGGAGCCTTCTTCTTTCTGTATTTTTCCATAATACACCTAATGTCATGGTCTAGTATAAATCATTTCTACAAACCCAAAGTCACTGTGTCTGTAGCTGTAAATTACAGAATAAAAAAAAAAAAAAAGCACAATGCATGTGAATTTAAAATCTAATTAGCTGATATATGTATGTGTGCAGAATCAGTGAGGCAGACTTCATGCAAAAGTCACATTAATTATGGGCTTCTGTGACACTCTCCATGTCAAACAGTATCCAAGATACAGGAGATGTGCAAAGAAAAGTATAGTAATTTTATGGTGTTTGCCCTCTCAGATTTGTCCTTTTTCCTCTATATTCCTCCATTTCTGCCTGATTCTACCCTAGAATTACCAGAAGACTCAGAACTTTTTTTTCTTTTTCTGTTATCGCTGGAGTTGTGGTGGGGGTTTCTGAGTCTGTCTAGCAAGATATAATATTGTGAGTCCCTGGATGTTAACCAGATGGGTAGCATTAAATAAACCTTGCCTTGCTGTAAACTGCAGTAAAATGTTATCAAGTGAAAACAATAAACACTTAAAAAACAAAAAAGAAAACCCTTGGCATTTTAAAAATGTCTAGATTTTAACTCTTCTCAATGTTTTTTCTTTCACTTGTTTTTACTGTATTTTGTATAAGGTAAGAGATGAAGCTCTAACACAATAAAAAGAAAATATGTTCCAAGACCTCTTTAAAAGTCAAGAAGAAACAAACCAAGAGCATAAAACAGATGTTTCATCCATTGGTAATATCCCCTGTGCACTGTCCCTCTACAGTGACAGGGCTGTGCTGTGCTTTTGGAGACTGACATTTTGCTCTTGAAAAGCAAAGCCAGCTGAATTTAAGTTCTTGTACCAGTCACAGGTTGCTGAGGGTTTTCTTTGAGTTTTTCACTGAAAAGCTATCTGAGATCATATTGGTAGAACTTTTTAAAGAGCTATCTGGCTGAATGTCAATAGTCTGTAAATATTCACTCTGCTCACTGTGTTGCATACCTATGATGGCTCTAACAATTTGCAGTGGGCTGATTTTGCTCTCTGATTAGGAGAACATGTAGGTGCTTCTGATGTGATTATTTCCATGTGCAAATTTAAAAATTTGTCTCCCTGCCACTTACCAGGCAACTGCAAATTTCTTTTCATGAAAAATTATGTCAGTAAAATTGAATTACATAAGTGATTTAGAAATGCCAAACACATAATTTAAAGCTACAAAAGAGCATTCAAAGGCTCCCCTATCCATCCATCAGTCTATCAATGATAATGAGAGGAGGTGGCTGAATTTTGTTCCAGTGTTATCAAAAGATATAATCTAAACTCTTTGGGTAAATCCTTCAGCAAGCTTTTATTTTTTTTTTTACTGTGTTTTGAACTGTAGGCTTTTTTTCAAAATCACATGACAACTTCCTTAAAAGATGCTGTGAGCATTTAAGTTAGAGAACAGAGGAATTTGGTCCTGCACAATATGTGACAGATCTGTATCTTAACAATGAGGTACCATTTAAAATTCAGGGATTCCACACTTTTAGTTCTCACACATTAGTTAAATTCATCCAGGACTTCCCTTGGACCTTTGTACTTCTCCAAAAGTATATGCAAGAACAAGAACAATACAAATATAAGGCTTAATATAGTATAAATACAGGACTTGATCCCACTTCTATTGGGGTGGCTGTGAGCTTTGGTGATGATTGTAGTGAAGGTGAGTTCATACACTGTATTAACAATGACACTGTGGTCTTGACTCTCATGATGTATAGGCTGAGTGATGTACAGTAAAAAAACCACCAAACTAGTCCAGTCTCATCTTTCTTTTTGCTGCTACTTTGTTTCTCATTTTCTCTTTCTCTCTCTTTTTAAATATTTTTTTTTTTTAAATCTAAATAAAAATAAGTATCACCAGTAGGGGGAATAGATGCATTAAAAAACAAACTCAAAACATTTCTATTATTGATTTGGATGACAGTTAGTTCACTTAAAAAGTTACTGTTTTATTACTTTATCATGTCTTCAGCAAGAAAAGTTTCAGGGCCAAGTATGATTTTTAGATGTGTAGCTGAGATTGCGGTTTATAATTTATTCAGAAATATGGGAATGCCATTTCATTTCCTGGAAAAGAGTTGTCTTCATACACTGATCAGGCTGGAAAGTGAATACTCTGCTCACCACTGCTCCCCCAGCTCTGCTTCCACTGTGCACCTGCACAGCTGATAACAAAGGAAGTTGTGGAAGAAAGGGGAAGCAAGCCAGATGGAGAAGGAAAGTTACTCTCTCTCTCTCTCCAAACTGATGCCATTCACAGCATCCCAGTGTCTCTACATCTTCCCTAGGCCTTAAGGAACACACATCAACTGAGCATCATCTTATGGCACTAAATGGGCAGCAATATCCATCCACAAAGAACATAATCTTCAAGTGGCAGAAGACGAGAAATGAGATATGTGACATGGCAGTCTTCAGCCAACTCAGCCCTTGTGGATGGATTCCTAAAAGGGCAAAAGAATTTTCCAGATATTGTGGTCTCTCAGCAGCGTACTGTCCCTAAACAGTTTACGAAATTAATCCCCTAAATTAAATATTAATCTGCTATTAGTTTTCAAATAACATTCTCCTTAGAATTTATTAAAAGCATTAAGTCAAAATAAAGCAAAAGGGAAACAGAGAAGATGTGAAATGGGAAAGGTATCCAGGTGCAGTTTGATAGGGGAATAAGATAGATCCAGTAAGGTCTGAAAATGGGTGACTGAAAATTAAGTCTGAAATGCAGTGCTTGAA
>NC_136661.1:10377205-10499705 GCF_903797595.1 Erithacus rubecula
AGAAATTTACTAATCAAAAAGTGTATTTCCTAGGGCTGTCTCCAGAGAAATCCGCAGGAAGAAATTGGAATAATTTATTAGCTTACAAGTTTTCGTTGACAGTTAGCCCAAGGCTATTTATCTCTGTAATAGAGAACGTCTCCAATGTGGCAAAATTGACCAAATCAAACAGCTTTGATCAGAAAATGAATCTGGCAAGGCTGTCTGTCTGTGGGTCCCAGGGGAAAGGTGGGAAACAAACAAAAAGATTTAACAAGTGGTCAATAGGAGAAAGAGAGAGAGAGAGAATTTGCAGCCTGGAAAGTCAGAAGCCTGCAAAAATCTTCACACACAAACACTGAAATGAATTACAGGAGAAATAAATTATGTTTCACATCTTAACATTTAACATTGTACTTGTACATAATTGGAGCTATGTAGCCCAATGTGATTCTTGCATTAAGATGATGAAAAATAACTGCAGAAAGGGGAAAATGTTTTAACTTCTTCTTAAAGGAAAACAAAATACAGAGAACAGGAACACTGGTGCCTTCACTGCAGTTTGCACTTACTGTCCATTAATAGTACCAGCTTTGCCAGAAAGACTCAGAGTCCCCCAGACCCAGTAGGTTGAAAGCCATCACAAAACCAACACCAGATTTGGTTTCAAGGAATCAGAATGTGTTTCAGCTGTTTCACTGCACAATTCAGGCATTGATTTAACCATCTTCCTGTTGATGACTAAGACTTTTAAAATGAAAAATAATAAAATGTAAGAAATATTTGGGATAAAATAAAAACAAGCATAGAATTTTGATTTATATAATAAACTAGACCAGCCTTCTCTTGTAAATGAAATTTTTACCTGTCAAAGATCATCCCATAGCAAAGAATACAGAGGAAAAGGTTCAGGATAGCAATCAGAAGCCTTTACATTGCCACAGTTCTATTTTCATATTACTTAGTACTCTCTGTTTCTAGTAATCCATGTGAAATATCAGATAATAACACCTATGAGTGCAAAACTTCCTTATTTTTTGGAATGAAAATACTCTGTGTTAATTAGATATAGATCCCTAAGATAGCCATTTCATTATTATACTATATTCTCAATGCCTCACAGAGAACAGACTAAAGGACCATATGCTGGTTTCCTTTCTTTAGGAATTTCAACATCTCTTACATGGTAGGAAATTGATTTATTTATTCAGATTCTTGTGCTACTGGCTTTAAGCAGGAAAATGCAGAAGTAATGTCTCTCTCTCGTAATAAATGTTTCAGATTACGTGGAAGAAGCAAAACTGCAAGCCATCTTAACTTAATAACAAAGGATCAGCAATTTTATTTTGCTTATATTGGTGAATTGAATAAGTAACCTGCAAAGAGAAGCACTCAAACAAGTTGAGATTGAAAGCACTCCAGAAAGCAACCAGGCAGCCTAGTCAGATACCCAGCAGGAAACTGAAGGCGACAGGTTACCTTCTCACATCTTTTCAGGCCATTTTATGGGACTGTAAGTCCTCATGCCTGATCTATATTGTTATACACACTTAGAGAGATCAGTGGGGAATAGTCTGGGAATTTATTTATTTATCACTGTTTGAGGTGATAAATTTATCAATTTGAGCAGAAGAGAGAAGCTGGCCTCTTGAATGCTGTTCATCAAATTCAATTTTGAATGGTTTTGTATTTTTTACATGAAATCTTCAATACAAGCTGTTTTTGCACTTGGAAAAATGGAAACTCAAGTAACGGATAGTCAGAAGATGATTGGCATACCATATAAGGTTTGTTTTGGTATCACTGGGCTGGACCATGAACCCCTTCATTATTTCTTAGATGCTTGTGAGACAAGGAGGACTTATTAAGAAATTGGCAGTATTTTGTATTTACATTGTAGTATGTTCCTATAACAGACTAAAACAACATGAAAATTGATTGATTATAGTTTCTACATAATAAATAGTAGTTTAATATTTTCATGGCATGGCAATGTAAGAGGCAGAATAGTCTGAGTAATAAGGCCAAAAACCAGATCAGATCCAATCTTTCCTCTTTCACTGATTTACTGTTATGCAATTTACTGTTTTGTAGGACCCAAAAAAAGTGAATATTTCAGCTGCTGAATTGTCACCATCGCACCTGCAGTCAATAGGATCGTTAAACACTTAGTTTCTCCTGTGAGATTTGGTTTTCTATCTCAAGGTGTGGTCCCTGAGTTTACAAATATTTAAAAAAGGTTTTCTCTTTGCAAGTTTTCATGTGAATTTTACTTTTTGTAAAACAGAACCATATGCTTTACTTTTTCTTTAAAAGACTATGAGTGTTATACATAAAAAATACGACTCCCTAAGTTTTAGCTTTTGTATTTTTCAGATTCTGTACTGCCTTAGTGTGTGACTCTGAACTTTATATAAAGTGTTAGCCAGTTGCCTTCATAGTTTAGTCAGACAAAACAATAATTTTCCAGCCTGAGAACCAAGGATGCCATTGCAGCTTCAGGCCCATAAATTGTGAACAACAACCAATTGAGGACAGCAAACTGAGAGGATGTGGCTTCATAACCTGAAGCTGTAATTGGACAATTGACCCCAATATGTAAATGGACCAAAACTTATAAAAGTATAAAAACAGGTGAATTGGAGTCCGTCTTGTGTCCATCTTGGGTAGAGCCACAGTCAAGCTCTTGTACTGCCCAAAGTGTATCTTTTGAAGGCCTTTAAGTAAATATCTGCTTTATTCCTTTAACACTGTCTAGCCCTGTTCCAGGTAGCCTCTTTGGGCATCAATGCTGTGGGCCTTCACCCAGCCCCACCTAGAAATTAAGAGTTTTTCCACTGGCTTTTGTAGAGTCCAAATCAAGAGCTAAGCTTTATTTTAAAGGCTGCATTCAAGATGGTGGAGGTATTCTCCACATATACATGGTAGGATGGATCCTGATAAAAGGCACGGATGAAGCTTGTTTGGTGAATTGCAGGTATCTGCCCCTGCTCTGGAGAAACAGGCGCATTTTAGATTTTGAGTCACTGTAAAGTAGCAGTCTAAAAGAAGTTGGATGAATTGTAAAACAATCTGTGTTCAGAAGAGGTATGGGTAATCAAGGATCTAGAAAGTTAAGCAAGTCCAGCTTGATCCAATGGGATCAATAAGGAATCTGCTGATGATGACTGTATTTGCTTCCATACTTCCAGTGAATTGCTCATATAAGACTGGTTAGAATGGGATCACATCTTTAATGGTCTAGTAGACAGGTCTGAAAGGTCTTGGTTTTCTACTACAATGTATTCAAAACTCTTTGAGGCAGCCCTGAAAGTCACCATAGAGACAGTCTTGGGCTGGTCTGCTGCACAGGAATGGAGTCTGAAGGGTTATTGCTCTGTAAATCTTTCTGATCTGTGGAGGTGGGGAGGAAGGTTCACATCTCCTCTCCCTGGGTTCCAGAGATAGGATGAGTGGAAATGTTCAAAACTGAATATTTGAACTGGGAGGTTCAGACTGGACAATAGGAAGCATTTCTTTATCAACAGATGATCAAACACTGGGATGGGGTTCTCAGAGAGATGGTGATACCTCAAGCCTATTGCTGTACAAGAGGCATTTAGACAATGCCATTAGCAACAGGATTTAACTTCCTCTCAGCCCTGAAGTGGCCAGGCAACTAGACTAGATGATTGATGCAGGTCCCTTCAAACTGAAGAATACTGTTCTAATTCTATTCTATTCTATTCTATTCTATTCTATTCTATTCTATTCTATTCTATTCTATTCTATTCTATTCTATTCTATTCTATTCTATTCTATTCTATTCTATTCTATTCTATTCTATTCTATTCTATTCTTAATAGATACCTAAAACCATAAAGCATCAAGACTCTTGTAAGACTTTCAGTTTAGTTTCTGAGTGCAATTTAAGATGCTAAAGATAATCTCTGAAACCCTGGATGACATGATGGTCTACTTGAAGAATGATGTGATCCTCAAACCTTCAGATAACAAGTCTTCACTTCTTTGCTCCTCTTGTTTTTTCTGGATGAATATCATCACTGACCTCCCACAAAGTCCTTTAAATGAAATTGCTGCAATGCATTACACTGAGGAAGAGAGAAACTGAATAAAATAAAGATGCAAAATGAAAATCCAAATCAATCAACCAATACAAACAAACAAACAAAAAAACAAACAATCAAGCATTTCTGTCTATAAACAGTTAAGAAACTTTAACATGGGCAATGTGAATTAAAGAAAAGTTGACAGCTTTATTTTTCTTCCTTTCACACCAATTTTTTCCAGAGACAACCTCTTTTATATAGTCATGTTTACAATGATACTAATAACTGGCACAGTACAAAAGCCCACAGGAAGAAGAATATTTTTCCTCTGCCACTGCTGGCAGCTCTCTCCAAGCTGAAACTTACCTGACACGTTCATCTGTGCTCTCCGATGGAAGTGACATGGCCAGGACAGTACTTTAAACTTAGACATTTTTAACCTGCAGGAAGCCATTGACTATGTTTTCTTTCTTATCAGAACAGAAATGCACATTGTCAGATTGCCTCCTATTTTTGAAGGGTACTACTGCTTTTTTCTATTCTTTCCTGGGCTGAAAGGATGGAAAAATTGTCTATGGATGGAAGTGTCTTCCTCCTCTGCACAAAAAGTTGATTTTTCTTTTTAACCTGCTTGTCTGGTGTTTGGTGTTCCCTTTATTTTGCAAATCAATGTTTTCTTGGCAATGTAGTATTTAGATTTCTTTTATTAATATAATGCTTCCCTCTCCCTACCCCAAAGCCAGAGGTGAGGTACACTAATCTTCATCAGGATGTCCTTGGTGTTGTGTCTTAGGTTCTGGTGTACACCAGAAAGAGACTATGAAGCTGGGCAAGGCTGGATGGTATTGAAAAAGCTGGGTCTTCTGGGATTAGTAAAGCTGTGTGCAGCTTTAATCTCATTTTTCTTTTAATTTAGTTCACTTTATTATGCTATTGAAGTTGTTTCTTGACAGGACTAAGTTTTTACTAGTTTTGAACAATTATCAGTTTTTCTAATTAAGGTTTTACACAGTATTATCTAGATGAATTGGTAAATTGTGGCAAATGCCTTAATTTATGTTTTGATCTGATCCACCTAGTATTGAAAGGCTTTCAATAAAACATGGTGCCATATTGTTCTAAAACAATAATGCAGTTCTAAACCTTAAAAATCTAACTCATAGTAATTTTGTGGCTTCTAACAAGGGACATTCAAACAGACTTCAGTCAAGTCTGTTGTGATATACTCTACCTCTCCCAAGTTATGAGTTTAGGGATATTCCATACACCTAAGTTAAATTACCAGTGACCTCAAAGAACCAAATCATTTTAAGACTGGGTCACCAACCAGATCCTGGTAGTGCAGAGAAAATCATAATGCTTCTAAGAGGACTCCTAAGGGCAGACCTCTGTTCTGCAACCTCTCACATACCACACACCTTTTGCCTTTATCAGCCATTGTCCTCTATCAGGTCACCCAGTAAGTCCATACTGTCTTTAGGTGTTCAGCAGAGAAAACATGCCTGCAGCACATTTTGATGTGTTTTTTTAATGTAAATCATCCTGTGATACTGGATATATCATAGCCTATGATTTTGGAGGGATAAGTCTCAATGAGGCAAGCCAATACAGACTTATGGCAGACTTCATGGAGCTGTAGGACTCTGGAAATATATTATTCTTGCTGAGGTGTGAGCTGCTTTCCCTATGGAATACTTCCTTCTGACTTTAACTTCCCATAGTGTCCAGACCACCCTGACATGACCTAAGCAGGGATTCCAGATGTTTTTGCTAACACCAAGCTGTAGTGTGTGAACTTCTGTGTACATATAGGATCTCCCAGCTGAAGGCCCTTGAGATCAAAATTTTCTTCTCTTATAGAGCATTGGTCTAATTGGCTTTTGGGTGTGGTACAAAGCACAGATTCTGTACAGGCTCTCTTCACAGAAGGGCACAGTAGAGAACAAATTAGGGCAAACCCATTTTGAAAGCAATGGCAGAGCCAGTCCCAAGCAGACCCATGGTGGGGACACAGGGCAGCAAGGCAACCACAAGCACACAATGTTGGGCAGACTTTGAACACACACAGAGATATAAATGTCCAGACTCACAGGGAGAGCTTTTCACTCATTGGTCTTGCAGGAAGGCTGTGCAAACACAGCAGAACTCACTGCCTACTTCTCCAGTGGCATCTTAGAGGAAGATGTTGAAGACAGTTGCCTCTGCCATCTTTGACCCACCATGGATTGCCATCACCTCTGAGACATGGAGTGCAGAGAAATTTGTAGGAATACAAACAGGTACAATAGGCAAAGATGCAAGACCAATTGCTTTCTGAGTGGGCATTTCTTTCTACATGTTTGCTTCCATTGCATGCATTTCAGTAGAATTAAAATTAATTTATTTGGCTCAACTTTTGAAATATTTGTGTTTATTTATTTGTTTACATTTGTTTCCATCTTTCGTGCTACTAATGTATTTCCATTAATTAGCAAGTGCTCAGCTCTTCATAGGTATTAATGTTATACAAATTTTTTTCTTGGTAGTTTTAGTCAGCTTCCTAAGCCACTGTTCCAGAAGACGTGCCAGGTTTACAGACAGGGTTTATGTTGGTGTTTTCTACATGTGGATCAAAACAGAAATGTTTGAGAGAAAGCCTTCCTTATAATAAAGAAAGAGGAATTATGCCTCATCCTATTTTAAAATAAACTTTAATATGTATTGTTTTTACATGAGCAAGATTTCTTCTCTGAGGTTTGTCATGTACTTCTGGCAGCAGGTGCTTTCCTGGCAGCTTCTTTCTCACACCTTTGGCCATTATCCTCCAATGTCACCCAGCTAACTATCACCACAGGCAGGAAATCACTCATGAATCATGACTTCTGTGCATCTCTAGGACCTCAGATCTCCTCTGACCTTAAGCACTCTCTTCAATGCCATTAAATAAATTAAATGTTTAAATTACCTATATTAGCTTTAATTGTATAATTATAGAGTCAACGAGAAATAAATCTGTAAAGGGGAAGGTCTAATCTAACAAAAGACTTGCCCTTACTTCAAAGTGGATGAACATGCCAGTGGAAATGATAGAGGCCTTTGTTGGAAATCAGCTTATGTCAAGGTTTCATCTACTATAATCGTATGATATAAACAATATCAGATTTTTTAGTTAAGGGCAAATGTCCCCATGCTATTTCAATGCTTTATCATTTCTTTATTTATCATTACATAATATCCAGGAGAAAACAGCAACTTTTATGTACTGAGATGAGGATATAGTGAAAGTCTTCCTCTGAGACACACACAGATTCCAGGCAGAGGGCAGGGGACAAGAAGAGCAAATAAAAATTCTAGTACTAGTAAAAATATCTTAAAATAGATCTGAATTGTTTCAACATGAAGAGTGGAATTAGAACTTTAATTTAATACAATTAAATCTAGTTAAGCTTGATGAACTCAGATTTAAGTTAAACTGTGCTCTTTTGCAATGTCAACAGCAGTCTCTCTATTTCCACTTACTTGTAAACTGTTCCAGAGAATAAAGTTGTGGGAAGATGAGTATCCAGATTGCCTAGGGATTAAGTTATAGGTGATTGAATATAGGCTCAAGACTAGATCTTATTATTTTCCTTTGTATAGGGCTCTAGGTGCAGGCACGTCCCAGGGAGTGATGGAGAAACTGTGCATCAGCAAAGGCAGCTTGCAGGAGACACCAGAAGCTCAGTCCTTTGCCTTTTTAATTTTCCTTCTGCAGCTCAAGACCACTGTGCAGGATGGATAGGAGCTGTTGAAGCTCTATTCAGGCAGCAGAGCAGAGGACCAAGTGGTTGAGAATGATGTGTCTTGTGAGAGCTGGCAGCAATACCTCTGTATTTTCCAAATAGTATTTGTCTTCAGTTTTCTTCTATTACACTGGGGACTGACTGCAGCTGGCCTCCATGTCTGAGTGGTTAATAAAGTTGATTTACACTGTTTATTTCTGTCAGGAGTCCATCAAGCATACTTTATTTTGCCTCTGGTAAGTCCCCAATTTGTTACTGTATAGTCTGCTTCCCCAGACACATCGATTCCATAAAAAGAAAAACATCATTACAACATATTGTCAAACTAGTCATTCACAAAGGAAAGAAGTGCACTTATTCTTACCACCTACTAACAGTTAACTCTGTTTATGCTGGCATTACCTTTTCATAGGTAAAATTTATGTGAAAAAAGTGTGTAATGTGCAACTCATGCTCATTACAGCGATTTTGACTTAGATGTTGATGTATGGGGTGCTCTAGCTTGGTTTGCAATTGTTTTAAATAAAAATTGTTTTAGGGAGGCAAAAAGACTTCTTTCCCTTCCCTTCTTTATGAAGTCTTTTCACCTTTAGGCAAAATTTCTAATGGAAGAGTTTATTTTTTCCTTTTAACTCTGCTGCAGATTTTTGCTGATGGTTCTTCCTAGTGCTGTGGTCCCACCCTCCAGGAAGAATGGGACAAATATTTCCCACAGAGAAAGAGGAGAGAAGAGTTACCTCTGGCACCTGCAAAACTAGGAATTACAATAGTCAAGATGTCCTGTAGCAACAGGGGAGCAGAAACTATATAATCTCCCTACACCCAGAAGCTCCTGGGAATTAGGATCAGAGTTTCATAAAGACAAACTGTCATTGCATCACATATACTGAAAAATAAATTGCAGGGAAGCTGGGCTATGAATTGATTCTCATTGATTAAATTCTCAGTGTGCTGGAATAGTGTGGAAGATCCAAAGGATCCTGTTGCATGACAGGTCCACATAAATCCAAGGATTTATGTCAGTGCTTTATGGAGCACCTTGGGAGTATCCAGGTTTTGTCTCTATTTGAATATAAAACTGTGGTTGATTTTCAAAGAAAATATTAGGTAAAACCTCATTTAAGGCTCAGAACCAGTAGGACATGTCATTGGTATCATGAAAGTCTTCCCAATGTCCAGAGTTGTGCTTTTGGGAAATAAGATTATAAATGGAACAAAGAGATATTTTAAAAAAAATGTTAACTCTCAGATGCTCCTGTGGTTTCCCCCCTTTGTGTGATGATGGATACTTTCCATCCATCCTCATATTGCACCATGCAATTCTCTTGTGCTGGGATGTTTGGCAATGTTGAAGCTGCTAATGGATAAGTTGACGTCCCATCACACTGATCAACATTATACAGCTCTGTTTTGTTGTCCATGATAGAATTAATGTGTTATCTGCATGTTTCCCAAAGATTCTATGCTTCTGCTTTTGTACAGCTTCTTGCACAATGGAGTCCTGGGCTATTTTTTATTTCAGGTGCTGTGTTCTTACACAAAGTGCAGATATTCTGTTATTACAAAGAATGAGTAGAAAGAACTGGGTAGATTCAAATGAAAAGTACCTGAAAGCAAGGAAAATTTGAAAAGTACCTGAAAGGCAAATACCTGGAAGCTGAAAGAGCAGATGCTAACATGGTGAGGTTGACTAAATGTAACCAATAGGGGATGATTAGATAGTATTTTTAGCAAGGCACATTTGCTATGAATGTTTTGAGGATAGTTTTCTACCTTTGTGGGAGATGGAAAAAAATTGATACATGTCAATACCAGCGAGACTTTGTGAAAAGAAAAGGCTTCTTTTATTTTTCATGGGAAAAATGTTGATTTCACTGTAATTTAAAAAACACCGAATGCTTGAACATTTAAGGTTCTAAAAAGATAAAGGATAAAGACAGCAAAGCTGTCATCAACTTCTCTTCAGATTCAAAGGTTCTGGAATTTACTTAGCTTCTTAAGAAAAGTCAGTCTCAAATGAACGATGGGTACTTGCTTATTTAAAGATGTAGACTTGAAAGAGTATTTTGTCTGAAACAATTAACTAAATATCAGTTACTGACAGTCAGAAAATCCATGCATATTTTTTGCTCATTTCTGGGCTGATCTGGTGTCTGGTAGTGGTGGAACAATTAGTGAAGGCAAAGGTTGCACTTGCTCTGGAATAAAATTACTTGCTGCATTAATTTTGTTCTGGTTTTGTGTGCAAAGAGCATCTTTTATTGAGTATTGTATTTCTGGGCTTTGAGCTGTGTTGCAAGTAGAACTTTTTACAGTCTTGAAAAATTCAGTTAAGTCAGAAGTGAAAGTCACTTTGGAGCACCTCTAACTTGCAGGATGGCTCACTTAACTGATCACCAAAGGACTTCTTGGTGCTAGAATATTCACAGAAGTTAGATTCCCCAACTGAAATTGGCTTTTCTGAATTAGTTTAATAATGAATTAGACTCATACAAGGAGAACTTTGTTGCATGGTGGAGAGAGGTTCTCTGAAGAGGAAAAGGATGCAGAAAAGGGATTTCCACAGACAAGCAACAGATGATCACTTAAGGCAACAAAGCTGGAGGGCAAAATATGTATGAATGAGTGCCTGTGTGAGAAGTCCATGAGTGAAAGATGAAGAGAGAGGGAGAATGAGAGTCTATTGAGGAGAATTAACCAAATTTAGGATGTGCACATATCAAAACTTCACTAGGAAAACCACCTTGATTTCTTCCTTTTTAATTTTTCTAACCTGCTCAACACTCAATATTGCCACTTTCAAATCTGTGAAAATTTGGTTGACTGACAAAAATATGCTGTAAAGTTTTTTCAGAGCCAGTGCTATTTCTGGCTACTAGCTGCTCTGCAAAAGTCCACCATTCAACCAATCCAAAATTCAAATCTGTCTCCAAAAGGCCACTTTAACATTACAAAATGAGAGGTCTGAACAGGTTATGACTTCTAACATTATGTCATCTATGCATATAGAGCAGGGCAGACAAATGCTTACATGAAATTTTGTATTCAATGAATACTCTCAGAAAGTATTGAAGGAGAAGCAGAAGTTATGAATAATTTTAGATAAATTAATTTTGGAGTTCTCAAAGAAAGATAGCTTAAAAAGAGATGATGTTGAAACAAAATGCTGCACCTCATGTTCTCTTCACAAACCTTTCAGGAAGTTTTGAAAATCTGATGATAGGAATCTGAATTTTGGAACATTTACAATCTGTATCTGCTTCTGAAAATCTGGGCCACATTGTTTTCTTAAAAGTTAATTATCTTCACCAATACAAGAGGTACTTAGTGTTTTAGTATTTTTATGAAACACTATTGACAAAGCCACAGTGTTCTGAGTGGTTACTGTAGCTTTCGGCCCTGTGGATGAGCAAGTCCTTTTATTCCCAACCCAAAAATTTTATAATATGGAAGAAAATTTTTCCATCATCTTCCCCAGGACCTCTCTGCTTTATAGTACTCAAATATTAGGTTACTTTTTCAGTAACATTTAATTTTTTTAAAGAATGGGCCAGTCTGAAAATTGAAAAAGCAAAGAATAAATTGTCCTTGTGCTAAGACACTGAAGTATTGTACCACTTCCTATTGGTATGGTACGAGCTTCAAGGCAGGATGTGATATGATCATCCCTGTGTTTGCATAAATTTCCTGGGCAAGTTGAAAGCATATAAATTACAAATGCAGAGAACAATTTGATAATAGTGATGAGGAGTCTGTGGAATTTTAAAACTCGCAGTCAAAAAATAAATGAGAGATAAACTACATCTTTCTGTGTTGAGCCCTTGTTAGATGCTTCATCCAAGTTTCAAGCAGAAGCAACCTCTATCTTTGTTAAGATAAATGTGGACATTAGTATTTCTGCACTTACTACTAACTTGCATTACACAAGAGTTAAAATGTTACTTTTCCAGCCCAGATTTTTGGACATAAAGGCAGACACACAAATCTGCATGGAAATCATCACCACTGATCAATGGGAAACAAATTATCTAGGGTTTATTTATCTCATATTTGTGCCTTTTGCATTAATATCAGACTGGCACATGCAAATATGTAATTTTTAGAGGGACAAGTGACAGGAACAGTGAGCCTGTATTGCTCAGTAATGATCACTGGTCAAACTTTTGCAGGTTTTTTTTCTGATTTTTACGAAACTTCCTTCATGTTTTTGCACGTAGGCAAGACCTGTGCCGCACTCGGTAGAACCACAGTCTGTCTGCTCAAAACACAAGGAAACAAATGGCATAAGACCTGGATGGTTTAAACCAGAAAGCCAAACATGAAAGAAGAGACATTTCTGCAGTTCACGTCTTACTTAATACATATTGCTTTGGAGCAGTAGCCCTTATGTCTTGCTAGGGGAAAAGTACAGCTGCATGAGTAGGGGGTTTTGTATGCATACTACTTGTTTGTTTTATTCACTTATCACATTAAAGACAACATTGTGATTTTCAGTTCACAGTTTGTGCTGGGCACTCTCTGACAAATATTTTGTTAAAGTTAGAAGAAGAGATCAAGAGATCTGTCCTTGAAGAGCAACAGTGAGAAGGGAATTGTCCTTAACATAGATTTTAGTTTAAAAAATAAGGAGGAAATATAAATTCAAAGGAAAATATGAAGCATAAAATCAAGTTGATGAGGACATGTTGAAACAAGAAGCTGCCAGTGATGTCTAGATGTGACAACTATTGAGATATGAGGAAACCTGTTTGTACCATAAGAGCCAGAAAGTAGACTACCTGATTACTCCTGAAGCTAATATCTAAATATTTATTAAGATGTATCAAGGCTCTGTGAAAATATGATATATAATATAATAAGATAATGGAACGCATTTGGGTGGTTTTGGCAAAAAGATTGTTCATTAATGTTATTGATGTACACCGGAAGACATCTGATGTGAGGTTCATAATTGAAATGTTACAAACACTTCAGCATATGGATCCTTCACATTCACTTAATTGCCAGTTTAGTAATAATTTTATGTAATGAGGAATTATTAATAATACGTGAAATACTAAATTGACAGAATCACCAAAAAAAGTAATATGACATCCACTGTGCAAAGGATGTTATAATTCCAGGTGTCTTTGTTATATTTTAAACAAGTAATATAACTGGTCAAATTCATCTTTCAAAACAATTAACTCTATAAAGTAGTACTAATTTTTTTTATAATTGTCTTTAAAAGTAAGACTATTAATCAGATATTCTTTTTTCCCCTCATCCTTAATATTCCTTATTAACATCCAGTTATGACAAAAAAAATTGACAAATGAACATTAACAAACTGCCTTACTGTTCTGTGGCACAAGTCCTGCTGTGAAATAAATCCCTGTATCCTGATTTTTTTATTATGTAGGCAGATACCAACACCCTGTTCAGATGGGTGAGAAAAGGGGACCAAATTTGTCTCTTTCCCAGTTGCAGTTTAATCATTGTGGAAGACTGTGATAGTGGGACAAGAGATCTTTTATCTCCAGCACACCAATAAAAATCTTCCCTAAGTTTGCAATTACTGAAAGTCAATAGCCTATTGGTATGAGAAATGTACTCTTCGAGGACAAATGTCCACAACACAGTTATCACCTCTATTGCCACACAGAACAGATTGAGCAGGCACGGAGAATGTCAGGCACCTCCCCAGGTAATCCTCGTCACGGCAGGATCGGCGCACACTGATGTGGGGACCAGTGAAGTGTGCAAGGCCGCTCGTTCTCTGGGAGCCCTGTCTAGTCTATGACTTCATTTTCCTGAGTCATTATTCTGACACATCTCATGGGCAACATCTTCAGTGAGAGAAAAGAGCCAATATGAGTTTTACTTAAACTGGTATAAATCAAGAGAAACCCTACTGAAGCCAATGACTTTCCTCACAAAATCATAAAAGCAAGAAGTAAACTGAAGCTGCTAAAGAACAACAAAATAGAAAACAAGTCTTCAATTTCAGTTTACTTCAGTTTTAAGTGGGAAAAGCAGGAATTGAAGATCTCTGGTTCACCTGATCTGGGGGCAGGAACTGCGGGACTTAAATTTTGATGTATAAAATTCATTGCGCACACTTGTCCAACTAAAAAATTAGTAAACCAGAATTACTACATGTGCCTTTGGCTCTTCCACTCCTTTTTCATAAAGCTTGTATGAGTGATAAACTCTGGTTTCAATTGCAATTCAATTTACTGGAAGAAGGCATTTTACAAACTTTTTTTAAAAGAAACTATATAACAGACATAAACATATAAATTAAAGGTCTAATTTTCTTTTCAGTTTTAAGTGGACTGCTTTCAAAAGTTTAGAAGCTTTGGATAAAGGAGATCTCACTTTGTGCTTAAGGAATGCTCCATTCCAGTTCTTACACCGATCAATTAGTGAGTCTTCATAGGGCAACAGTTGTACGCAAAAAGATTCAGGATTGGAATTAAGTAATTATTACATGCTTCCTTGAACAATTTTTAAATAAAATCTTACAATAAAATGCGAATTTTAGCATTTCCAATGCCTTGTAAAGTACTGAATTAGGGGATCTGAACAGTTCCTTTCTGATTTTCTCCCTGGAAGAATGTACATGGAAATAGTGTAAACTAATTCAACAGCAAATACAATACAGACCTTAGAGAGAACATGAATATATGTTTCATAAGGCAGGTCAAGTGAATTATTTGTACATCCCACTATAACAAAGTAAGGAATTTTTCAAGCTATGTAAAAAGGCTGTACTCTTTGGGTGATGTAATTTCAATGGTAGTACATATGCTATGATTTGATGAATTGCAATAATTACTATGTGCATTGTACTCTACCCTTCTTGTTTTCACATTTGCAGATTTTTCTCTGGGAAGCTTACTAATGGTTTGTGTTTTAACCAATTTAATACCTCTTTTCTTAAAGCATTTAGAAGCATTTGTTTATATAAAGAAATTGCTGTTGAACAGGCAAAAAGTATCTGTTTTAATATTTTAGAAATCAGCAAAATAATATTGCAGAAAAACAAAGTATTGCATATTGTGAGAAATGATACAATAGAGTATCTTATTTCAGATAAAATGTATTAAGCAATGGCAATCGTTTTAGGCAAATGTTTATTTTTTATTTGATCGCTAAGCAAGAGAGAGTTTCATTCATCTTCATTTTTGCATTTTTAAGTCCATATAATTTAGTTCACACTCGAGAATGAAGCTGAATGCTAATAATCTTCCTTTCTGCATTGTGAAAGGCAAAATATTTCTCTTTTTTTTTTTTTTTTATTTTGTTTTATTTATTTGTTTTTGGTTTTGTTCTGCTTCTGGCTTTGTTTATAATAAAGGAAGCATGATGTCCAAGAAGATAGCTAATCATCTACAATAAAAATAGCAATTGGAGATGGTTATAATTTTCTTCTCCCCCCTATGAAAGAAAAGTGACCATGTTAAAGTAAGCAGTCAAAAGAGGAAATTTGGAAAACTCTTTTTCATCTGTAGTTGGATTCCTGACAGCCTAAAATTGCAATTAATATTACTTATTTTGTGGCACTCTTTTCCTTTCTAAATTCTTGGTCCTTAGCATAAGATTTGTATTCTAATTGGAATCAGAGGACAATTCTCTTTCTTATATTAAATAGTCTCTTAAACTCTAAGGAGTACCACTGACATAAAACACCAACTCACACCAGTTTATGAAATCACAATCCAGCAGATTTCCTGCTCTTTTTTAAAATCTTGAATACAGTTCCATAGAATATAATAATAAAGTGCATGAGGCAAAAAGTAGGCACTGACAAACATGGTTAAATGTTGTGCATCTCACCCAGATCATCAAGAAAAATATTCCTAAAATTACACAAGTGGGAGAGTAGGCAAGATTTTCTAAAAGTGTAACCTGTATTAAGTACAGTAGGACTTATATACAGTAGCAAGAATTAGTGATCCAGTCCTCAGGTTACCAAGCAATCTCAAATATTGCTTAAGTTCATGGGAACCCTCTGTACTTGAACTTCTATGAAGCAAGCCTTAGACAACAAGCTAAGAATTTAATCTCATAGAAACCAGGAACAACAGATACTGGCCTTACAAAAATGACAACATCCCTGTGAGATTTTTTACATTAGGGTTGGTGCACATTTGCTGAAAATTATCTACAAATACTACCTTTATTTCTCTTTGTAAGCTGTCCACAAAGAGATTGTGACCTTGTAAAATTCTCAGCAGTGCTTCTTATTAAAAATTAGTCACACACTTCTCCAGTGAGTTTTCTCTTCAAAATCTGCTTTTGGTGAATATTTGAGTAAGCATTCACTTTTTCATGAGTTATTCATACTAATAAAGCTTGAGCACTCAAGTGTTCCTGGAAAGCAAACGTGAAAGCATTGCAAACATGGTCTAATTGAAATCCACTTTCCACTTTGAGCAAATATTCGCAGAACATTTTTCCTACTATTTACTTCACTTTAGGTGACATTATGGGCTAAAATCTCACTGATGTGCACTAAAGAAAGATGTCAGAGCAGAACCCTCTTCAATAATGCAGGTGCAATATTCCTGGAAAAGGCAGGTCTCTTGAACAGGCATAGAATGATTTAACCTGCTCTGTACTTTCATTTTGTTCAGAGGACAGCCTTAAAGGAGACTGTGAAACAGCTAAGTGAACATTCTTTGTTGTTTCAACCACACATCAAAATATAAGAACCCGTGTTGTACCTCTAAGCTCTCCTTCAGTATTAATCAATAAAGTTATTCATCTAGCTTCTTCCATAATTACCAGTGATCAACTTATTGCTGGTGTTAAGATAAGCTTCTTCAGAACACATATTTTTGCTGACATGACAGGACCCAATACAAGGAGTGACCAGTGATGCAACTTGTCTTACATTTACAGTGGATAGATAGATAGATAGATAGATAGATAGATAGATAGATAGATAGATAGATAGATAGATAGATAGATAGATAGATAGATAGACAGACAGACAGATATATGGATGGATGGATGGATGGATGGATGGATGGATGGATGGATGGATGGATGGATGGATGGATGGATGGATGGATGGATGGATAAAGCTATTCCCCCTGAAATATCTCACTCTATGAAAATATCCAAAAATCTTCGTAGGAACATGATGAGGTCTGTAGCACAACAGGAGCCTCCAGAGGGTTAATTCTGATCATGGATGACCAAAATTACTTTCTGGATGTGTTCTTATTTTCCCAGCAAGGAGAAGGAGACCTTACAGAGACATAATGCCCAATGGATGTGCCTCAGAAAAGTGTTGGGGAGAAAAATTCAGATTCTATTGTCTCCAGTGTCAATATGTAACAATGTCCACAGTCCCGCCATCAAATTCCTTGTAAAATTATCTTCTTTGTATCCTCCTTGAGATGTACTAGTCCAGTGAGAATCACTCATTCATGCTGGCAATTCCCTGCTACTTTGATTGCCTTTTAGGCTCATCTCCTCTTATTTACTCACTCATTACAGACCGTTAAGTGAAGCACTGAAAGAGATAGGAGATATTACATCTCCCACAGAACTCTCAGAGGAAGAAAACTTCAAGGAAGTTTGTTACAAGTTGTGTTTATATTTCTCACTGTGAAAGCTGCATTGGTAATGTCCACAAAGCCTATCCTCAGTTTTGGGGGGATTTTGTTGAAAGCCTAGGGAACACCATCTTTCCATAGCTTTGTGCATGGCCCCTCTGGGTCACAGCTCAGCCATTTAGGTGAGTGCCCTTATGTCTCCCCAGATTTGTACCACACACAAGTTGCAGTAACTGGCTGATAGGAAAGCAAAGAAAAAGTAATTTCTCCATAACCTTCGACATAATACAGAACCTTTGCATACAAAACAGATAATTGCAACATATGTAATTCACCTTCGTGGTTGTTCAAATTTGTATCTACCCAAACTTTGTTATTGGTACGTATATCTTGCCATTTCAACTATATCCACTGATTACATGCAGATAATAAAAATATCTCTACTGCAATAGTTCTTCTTACAATATGACATATCTCATTGCAATAAATTTCCTTCAATAAGGTTGCAAGATTTCTCCTGAAGTGTTTTTTTTTTTCTTTTCGATTCCAAGTACTCAGTCATTAAAAAATAGTTTCCTACATACTAAATAGTGACACCCAGTCATTTTCATATAGTTAAATAAAGCACTATAGCTTGGATTTTAGGTCCAATGGCCACACCATGAGAATACAATTCATTCACTAATTAAATGCCCACTACCTCCATCACTAGTGCCTGCCAACTCCAAATTTATATTGCAAAGAACTTTCATTTTATATGATGCATAGAAAAGAAGAAAAAGAAGGGGGGGAAAAAGACCAAGACTATTAATTTGTAAAAAATTATCTCTTTAAGGTCAGGAGTACCTCAAAAAAGAGTTGCCAGAAATGGAAAAGAGACTCTGAGGTTAATAATAATATAGTAATGATATAAATAATAGCTCTGACTTTCTCTATGTATTACAAATAGCTAGTTGACATGCTTTTGTTGCTACTCTGTAACTACTGCTTTATTGCCCTATTGGATGGGGGCAGAAAGGCATGTCAATTTTATGTGGCTTATTGTCAAAGTTCATAAAGCTAGATTAGGCTGAGTTCTTGTCATGCTTGCTCCTCCCATGCAGCAGAACTACATACAATTATTCCTGGACGTGTGAAAATTAATATGAATATTTATTTTAAAGCTGGTTCAGTTTCAGCTTCCCTTCATCTCTACTATTTCTGCATATTCATACACACACCTTATTTAGTTACCTTTTTTTAGAGGTTATTTTTTATATTTTTAATTGTTCAGTAGACTTAGGATACGTAACAATGGATAACTGTGCAATACATTAAATACTTATGGGTATATTGTGCCTTCTGTTATAATATAAAATCCATCTATTCTGGTTGATGGGTTTTAACCTCACACAGAATACTTTAAACTCCATTTGGACTTGTGCCTACAATCACCTTAGCAAAGTCTCTTAAGTAACTGCGCACAGCCTAATTAGTATGCATTATCAATTAACAAACTTAATAGCCGGCAGATTGATTAGATCCTCTGTTGCAGGGGCAGAGCTGAAGCGAAACAGAATGAAAAATCATTGCACGCATACACTGCTGCTTTGTTATTTTCTCAGATCCCCTCCTCCTCCTCCACATTCCTTTAATTAATGCATACATATGGTTCTGAATATCTTGTAAACTGGAGCTTGCTCTAACTCTTTAATAAAACTCACTTGCAGATGAGAGAGCCATAGTCCATGCCTTATTTATTTCTGGCTGAAAATATAAACCATTTGTTTTCACCCAGGTCTTTCCTCTCTAAATGGAACAAATTTTAGAGATCTGCTGCTTCTAAGCTGCTTGTTTTCACAGTGACTGATAGAGAAAAACAGGTAAGTTGGAGCTGTGTACATCACTTCAAATAACCATTAGCTGAGAAGGTGATTCAGGGATCATGCTGATGGTACACTAATACATACCACAAGGTGGATGCCATAATTACTGTTATTTAAAAAAAAGCATAGCACAAAACAAGGCATGTGATTTTATAAATTCTGTTATACTGGTGAGCTGGGAAATAAGAATACAGGAAGAAAAGCCTTCCTATTTTGAAACTAGGAATCATACTAAAAAATTTGACTGTCAATTTTAGATAAAATTCTGGTGTTAGGATTTGCATCCTTTGATGCAAATCCTCCAAGACTGAAAACAACATTGAAGACTATCAGTTGCTGCCTTGCAGTGGTGACATGCTCTATCCTTGGGTAAATCAGCCTTTGTACTCCGAGAAATAAAGAGGTGCTTACTATAATGGAGTGAGCACTGGCAGCAAGTTTTAGAGTTAATATCTATTTAGCATTTATATAGTATTCACATATGCAAATCACTGAAGAAATATTAGGTAATTAATCCACAAAACATAGTGGTCATGCAAAAGTGTACATGATGGTTGATACTGGTAAGTCCAATAAAGGTGCAAGACTGCTTTCCCAAACACATAACATATGCTTTATCAAGACCTAAATCAGTGCTTGAGGCTCCCTAATTCCCACATCTGCACCCCTCAGTGAGGTTGTTCTACCACAATTTCTACCATTTTCCTAACCACACAGTCACAAATCCAATGTCTGAGGTTGGAAGTGACCTCTGGATCATCTGGTCCAAGCCTCATACTCAGGTGACAGCAGTGGCCTGAAAGTAAGATTTCTTAAAGAATGGCTGCTCCTCTGAGCCCTCTGAGGAGTCATATCTGAAGAAGCTGTGGCTGTAGTCTCATCTTGATATAAAGGCACAGACAGACTCAATTCCCTAGCTGAGAAAAGAGCAACAGTCAAGGGTGGTGTGTCGAATTGAATTTTTCTTTTCCAAGTAAGAAGTCAAGCATGATGATACAAACTCAGTAAAATACTCTGCAGTATAAGTATATCTTGCAAGAGGAAGGGTGGCACTTATCACTGGATTGAGCCATTCTTTGTCAAAAAACCTCAGAAACTTGCAGACCTAGCTGAGCTCAGGACTCTCTCCACAATGGGAGGTTCTTCCACTGTGTTGGTGGCACGAGAGTTCCTACTATTCCCCTGTCCCATTCAAAGACTTTCCATGTGTGTTTCTCACGCCAATGTAATTGACTTCTCTAGCCCACCATTTTTTTCTTTGTAAGCATGTTCTTCTAAACAAAAGAGCCTAAGGCATGTGGAAACAGTATGCTCTGTACTGTCTTTGTAGATTATTAGTATTCCCTAACATGGCTTTTTTTCCCCATCCCCACAAGGCAAACACAAAGACTTAGGAACTATTTTTACTCTGAAGTGCAAACAAATACGTGTGATTTAAGTAAAACCAACTTAACTGAAGTTAGAGACTATCCTCCTCTCAGGTCCTGATGATCTCACTCGGGCTTTACATAAAGCATCACAAAGTCTTATCTACTGTCTTCTCAAAACCAAGTAATTCATACTATTTCCACCGCTATGCAGATTTTTTTCCCTTTGTTCATTTTTTTTTTTTTTTTTACATATATCAATTGATCTGGTACTGGTGACATAAACGTGATTTTCAAAAGAAAAACCCACACAAGAATATTGCTGTGTGTTTTGATTTAAAGTATTAGACAAACCACAGAGATTCAGAAATGTAATTAAAATACTTTACATCCAAAATAAGCTTCTTTGGATTATAAAGAAATCTGAACGACTGTTAGAAGAAACAATAATATCTAAAATATCAAAGATATAACTTCCAGCTGAAAAAGGCTTCCCTTATTAAAAAAAATTCTTTAAGAAATAAGAAGACTAGAATTCCTTTGAGTCTAGGTAAGGATGGAGCATTAATTAGCTGCCAGAAAATGGTCTCTTAACACTGCAGTAAGAAATATGCCTCTAATTCTCATTATGTGACCCAAGAGAGGGGCATTAGGTCTGTAACCAGTGAAACTAAAATGTGAAAACTTTTTTTTTAATGATTGGACTACTCGGAGAGCAAGAGGTGAATAATCACCTGCTATCAAAGTATTCACTTCTCTGGATTAGCAGTGGCTCCATACAGGCCCTTTCTCCCTACCTAAACCTGATCATGCTCTGTTTAAGATGGATCACTTTACACAATATACAGTTTCTGAAAAAGTAAAGAGATCATAAAAAATAAAAGAAAGGAGCTTATATGGAAAAGTCAAAAGTCAATGCACCAACTTTCTGTAATCTCTGTGGGTACTGTTACAGTTGTTTTACAGTTCTACAGCTGTTCTACAGCAATCGTGGTTGTTCATGTTACAGGTGTATTCAAAGTGATCCTTTACTCTCCAGGTAACAGAGGCCCTCTGTGTCTCTGCATCATGTGCAAGACTCTTATTTTAGGTTAATATTGTTTCTCCTTCAGCACCAGTCTAACTCAAACAATTCTAAAATAATTAATGCCCCAAGAACTGTATATACAGTGTATGTACAGTGTATGCAGTTCCTTTTCGCCAGCAATCATCTTTCAAATATTTAATAAACGTGTGTGATTTTTGTTGCCCTTTGCTGTATGTTACCCTTTACTACATACCCTTTTGACAGCTTTCTGAAACAGTGTATAGTATTCCAGTACTCTCTATCCCATGCTGAAGGCATGAACAGGTAGGCACTTCAAATTTAGTATCCTGCTCCTTTGATCTGGTTGCTCTGCATGCTCTGTATCTTCTTTGTTCCACCACATCTTTTTTTCAACTACTTCTTTTCCTACATGATATGATTACGTTTCTGTTCATATTTCTAGGGAAAGATTACATCAGCTCATGTCTTCTTATATTTTTAAGGATTTATAATGCAAAAGAAGCAACAGGACATCTTTTAATGTGGACATAGTAAACTTGACAGGATAAACAACAACATACTCTTACATATCTGAGAGAATATACATAGCATATTGCAAAACAATTTATCTACATTTTGAAGACACTTTGCTACATTTGTATTAGTTTATGTCCGATGTTTAAAAAATTGCAGCTGGATTACTCATCTGCCATAGCCCTAATGATATTAGTATTTTAAGTGCAATTTTTCAAAGTGTCTAGTAATTCTGTCTACTTAACATTTGGAGGGAACCCAAATTTAAAAGGGAAGATATTCAGCACTTTCTGAAAATCAGTCCATTTTACATGTCAAATGGAATTATTCCTGTATTTCTTATGCAGAATTTGCTCTACCTCTTATACCAGCAAACAGACCTTGAGGGGAAAGTGGAAGAGATGGTGGAACAGAGAAAACCAGCAAAACACACCAGCAGACACTATTGGACAAACCTCACAATTGCTTCTTATTTGTTTCTAGTCAAGAAAATTGTAATATGTGTTTCACCTGCACTGGAAACAACTGACTACTTCAGACAATACAGGTAGACTGGCCATACGAGAATTTTTTTTTTCCATGTATAAAGGGCTCTATCAGGCAGCTGCAATGACATTCAAGGATTAACCTTCTCTTAAAGAAGTGTCCACCTCCAAAACTGAATAGACACCACAAACTTGTTAAGATCAATTGAAAGAAATCTTGCAAGGTCTTTATTTAAATTGCTGTTCAGAGACATGTTCATGTCAACTAACAGAGGTTCCTGCTGCTCTTTCAACACTCACTACAAAAGGAGCACAAGAATTTCAAGTAGTTAACTGAGCAGAGATAATTCAGAGGATGGTGAGAGAAACGGCATTTTCTCTTCTCCCTCCCCACGACCACAGGCTGAATCCAACTAGAATGGGGCCCCAACATTTTCCATGTGGCTAACTTTTTGGACATTTGAGAAACACAGACCTGTTCCCTGATTTGGCATTTGTCTATGGCTGCATCATCAGGAATCTATTTCCAACAGCTGGTCTCAGGTAAATGAGCCTTATGAAGGGTAAATCTTCACAGGACCCTGAGCCTACAGAAGAGATCTCAGCTGTCTTGCTGTCTCATATCTGTGGCTATGAGGAAGTCATATCTGTGACAGCTGTATTTTTGGACATCTCACCCCCACCACAACACCCCATGATGTGCCTTTAGGAAAAAGACACAAAAAGAAACTTAAAGCAGCAGCTTGTCTAATTCTAACCGGTCAGGAGATTGTAGGGCACATTTAAGCAGCTGTTCCACTTCCTTCTATTATCATGGTTTGGTGAAAGAAAAGCCTATTTCAGAACTTCCTTTACATCAAAAGCATGTTCAGGCCATATGATCATGACTGAAAAGTCTATAACAAAGGGTCCCTCTGATCTGTCTCCTTTACAGGAACACACCATGATAGATACTAATTACAAGATTATATACTTATTTCTTCAGGAACCAGGTCTCATTCAGTGTTCATTGTTTTTTTTTTCTTATTCTCATAATTCAGACTGTGACTTTATTATTTACACCATTCAAATGCAGCACTGAACACACTAAATCTCATCTGAGCTTCTATACAAAGCTCCTGTATTATTTTCTTTGGGATTTACAAACACAGATTAGTTTATCTTCACAAGATCCCTGTGAGATTGAGGAGGGATTCTCGCTTGCAAGTTACAGATGAGGATTTATGCCACTGAGGTTGAAAGCAAGACATCAGTTAATTTTGAATAGCCAAATTTTTAAAACTTGTGATCTAATTCTTCAGAGTAGAAAGTGTATCAAAAACACTTAATCTGTTCGTAAGAAGGTTCCCACTGAGCTTGGGTTCAACCATCAAAGCTGACTGTTGCTTCTAATCAAAGGACAATTTTTGCATACTCAGAAAGTGAGGATCGTGCTTATAATGCCCTTGGTTGTATAAGGGGATATATGTTCTCTGTTTCACAGTACATAACCTAGCATTGTAGATGAGACTAGAGTCCTCATCCCTGATTTTTTTTCTTCCGTGCTGCTGTGAACAGGTTAGCTGGAGCCAGAACAACCTACTCCTTTGTATTGCCCTCTGTGATGTGGATGCTTGCAGACAAATATGTTTAGTAGCAAAGCAATGGTAAAAAGTGAAACAAATTCATACTGAAAAGACAAGCTCCTTCAGGTATTTTTAGAGTATTTTGTGTGCTCAGTATTGTAAAATGGTAATGTAATATTTATTTCACAATATGTTTAGTTCCACTAGACAACAGCCTTTGCTAGCAGCCTTTTACCACTGTAAGGTTTTTTCCTTCCCCAGAAAGATTCCACTTTTCTGTTATTTTCTTCCTGCTTCATGCAACTTCTTTGATGCAGAATATGCTTTGCTTCCTTTCAACTTAGTTGAATATGGAGCACGATTCTGAGTTGTGAATAATTCATACAAGAAATTCTTATTAAAGATTTTCTACCTGATATCTGCAGAAGACACAGGAAATCACATCATCTATGACCTTGTGATAGACGAACTGCTTTAAAAATTATCGAGTAATTCTGGCCATAACCTAAACACACTGACTTTTTCCCATAAGGAACCAGGAAATGCCATCCATTTAATTTTTTTAATATGGAGGTGCAATCAATAATCTTCTCTCTATTTCTATGGGAGACCCTTTATTCATGATTCTAAGCCTAGCTAAATAATAGGTAGGCCAATGATTTATTTTTAATATGAAAATCTTCTTATCTATCGAATACTTTAGCCCCACAAATGTCAAGTCATTTATTCAATTGTTAAGGTGACTGCTCATTTTCCATATTTTCAATGGAATTATTTCCACTTCAGTGCTAAAATATACTAAGCTTCAAGTAAATCAATTCCCTCCTTGTGCTAAAAATTAGCATAGCACAAACTAATCAATGCTATCAAACACTAGTGCAAAAGCTGTGACAATAACCGTATCAGTGAGGAAGTAAATTGCTTATTATGCCAAACTGGGAAAAAAGCCTCATCAGTCACAAACCATCTGATTCACAGAAATACAATCTGTGGGCCTATTGTTCTTAGAAGTGGGCAAGTTTGTTCCCCATATTATTGAAAATACATTTCCTGCAATAATGCATGGCCCCTGCAACATTTCTCTGCAGCAGCACCTTCCCTGTGCCCTAGTGCAAAACCCCAGAAATATTCAGCCTACAATATATGGGATATATAGAGTAAGCTGCAGTGCCCGTTCTCCATCATGCAGCAGCTATTGCTTGGTGGAGCCCCTGCTACAGCTCAGATGAGCTGGGGAGATGGCACTGCAGCTAGGGTTGAATTGGGAGAGCGGGACCTGGTGCTCACCTTTGTCTCCAGCTTCCCGCATGACTAAGTACAGCTGCTCTGTACCTCTGCTTCCCCATCTGCAGACAGGGGTAAATATGTCCCTGCTGACTAGTGGTGTTGTGAGGACAGTATGACTAATATCTGCAAAGCATTCAGGTGCCTGAATGTAGGGGTTTAATAGAAAACCTGTGTAATAGTTCATTAAGGCAGGGCTGCTTCCATGCCTGTCTAACAAGACTGTCAGCAAGGATGGCAATTAGTGCCAGTGACTGGACCAAGACCACCAACTCGTTTCCTCTGGGCCCCCAAGCAGCCATCTGATGATAATAATTTTGGGTCTTTACCAGGCAGGGACAGACATGAACGGATGAGCTAGAAGGGAGAGGTTCTATGTTCCATTACTAATATCCTGAGCTATCCAGTCCTACTATAAAAATTCACTTTTATTAAAAGGTTATTTCTGTCACTTGCTATAGTATCGCTATCATTCTCTGGGATAGAAATGATGAAAGATCATTTTAAATGTTATCAATGCAATATTTAAACAGCTTTTTTTTTTTGTCCCTCAGAGAAAGTGCTTCGAAAAGACACCCCCTCCAGTATGTGTTAGTTCTTAACAGGGCCAACCTTTTTTAATCTCACAGTTCCTTGCACATTGTAGGGAGAAGAAAAAGAACAAATCTGCAGTATACTCTGCTACATCGTACTTCTTGCAGCCTGAGGGGATGCTTCTTATTTTATGCTTAATAAATTGTCACAAACAGAAGTTGTTTAAGTATGTAGATATTGACTTCCAGTAATATAGTGACATTGATATAAAATGAATGTAATTTCAGTATTAATATTTTACACTTTTAATAACACCTTTTGTCCCAGAAGGAGAACAAAATACTTTCTGGGGATCACCTTTCTCCCAGCTGTTGTGTAATGCCTGTATTACAGTGTTGCTTTAGTTCACTTCGGAAAGAGAGTCCTCCCTGACATCTCTTAACTATCCACAGCTAGAACTACTAATGCCCTGATGAAGCTGTAGACTGTAGGAAGCAAATGTACATGTTTGAATTTTCAAGATCCCGCAGCTGACACCCACGCACTTTAACCCAATCTTCTCAACAAATAACTCTTTCCTCCCTTTCTGCCTGCAGAAGTGATGAATGCAAGCCAGCAATACTTGGCTTTATGCTCTTTTGCAGACAGGACTTCCCCTAACAACACGCATGGATTTCCATTACATTCTGATTCAGCAGAAAATTGTATCATCAGCACCACTTGTGCAGCTGAGATTATCAGAGTAGTCCAGGGGATTGAAACACACAGTTTCCATTAAAATGGATTAGAAGTTCTTCCTGGAAATGGACCTTCAAGTCACTGGACCAGTTCAGTTCTCAGTAAGAGATAGAACACACTTGGAGGAAGAAGGTGTGGTGGAGTATAAAAAGGACAACCATAAAAGAGGTTGTAGCAAGTCAAGAGAAAGAACCTTACCTTTTTGCAAGAGTATTCCAAAACACTACATTTTACAAAACCACTATGATATGTAGTGTAATTACTCAATGTCTGCCTTTGCTACATTTCACATGTTGGAGTAGGGGGGGGCTGTTCGCAGCCTTCATTTATGTAAAACACAGGGAGACTGATTATTTTCAAGGCTTCTGCTAAAAGGCACCACAACAGCATAAAAATAGCACTATTTTTAAGAGAATGGTTTAAATACAAACATCCTTGGGCCAACTACAGCCATCGCTGAGGAAAGCACAGTTTAGTGATTGCAAATACTGGTTAGAGGAGAACAAAAGCCTTGACATGGGAATCTAATTTACTATTGTGTGTTAAGATATAGTGAAATAATCTTGGTAATGAATATGCTAACATCTGTTTTTTTTAGATGAACTTCATCTGGTGACTTTGATTGCAGAAGAATAAAATTGTTCTATTGAGGAGAAATGATAGCAGCACTAAATCTAGTGTCTATTCAAAAAAATATAATTCTACAGATCCTTTCAACATAAATGTCTCTAGATAAGATGTGCAAAGTGCATGAAGTCCCCTTAAGGCTTACCCCTGTAATGCTCAATGCCCTGGGGGGTTTGGTACCAGCTTGGTTCAAAGTGCAGTGAGAGCAGATGGAGGGAAAAACTCTACTCAGGTGTCATGAGTATGCATTCAAATACTTCTATTGTTATTCCCAGACTTGATCCATAGTAAAATTTCACTATTTTCAGTCATAGCCATGGATAATCAGAGTACAGATATCTAGACAATATATCCATAGAAAATTCTTTGCAGCACAAAACTTTCTCTTTTTATAAAAATACCACAAAACCCCATACACACAAAGGTGACCTCTGTTCAATAAGGTCCACAAAAACTTCATGTTACCTGGTGCTATTTACAGATTTCCCTGGCAGAACCCTAGAGTTGTCATACTGCCTCATCTCATCCAAAAAATTCCTAACAGCTTAGCCCGGCTTGAGAATGGTGAGATGGTGCCTGGTGACAAAAGATGCTGCCTATCTTGGGCCACCCTCATTTTTGGCTTGTCTTCCATCATTGAACAGCTCATGCAAATACTGGCATTCACCAACCTTCCAGCACATCTTACAAAACAAGAAGTGATGGGGTTGTGAAGAAATGAAACACAAAATGTTAGAGAATCATAACTAAGCCATGTAAAAATCCAGTAACTAAGAATTTTTTTTAAAAACACAAGAATATACCCACATGAGAAAAAATTATGCATGTGAGTGAAGACACATGAAAACAAGCAACAGTTCATCTCAGATATTTTCGGCATTGTGTATATTTGCAGTCCAGAAGTAGAAGAAGAATTTGATTAACTCTTCAGTTTCATGTAGATATCTCCCATTTTCATCAGAACAATTAGCTATGCAAGGGAACCTGGCAGTCTCAGAGACAACAGTGAGGCAGTAGCATGAAGATCACACTCCATGCCATTTTTGTTCTGTGCACATACAAAAGATACCTGTTTATGGTGCCATAAGCACCATAATGCCTCTCAGAGACCCTAAACCCACTCCCCAGGATGGAGAGTATGAACATTTATGTGGTTATTTATGCGACAGACAAAGGTGCAGTACAGGTAAGTATGACAGAAAGAGTTACTGAGTGAACATGTAGCTAATCAATGTGTGTGAACAGATCTGCCATACTTACTCATAAATGTGTAAATGTTGTAAGTAATGAACACACAAAATATGAACACACTCATTTGTCTACTTATGAAGAATCAATTATTTCCTTATCATTTTCTGTATTCCAGCCCATATCGCAGAGGATCATTTTGTCTTACTTCACTGAAAATATAATAAATCTTCAATACATCACCAAATCTAACAAATTAGTACAAATCTTGCAGTATTCTTTCTTTTCTAATCTAAAAAGGGCACATGCAAGACCAAACCTCCAAAGCAACCCATCACTTGCTTCTTAGTTCAAGTCCATTTAATTTTATAAATTCATTACTCCTTGCACATAAAATTACTTTCCTTGATGTTGTAAAATACACTTTTTTTCTGATTGCACTGCATTCAGACAAATATTTCCACAGAACTCAGACAAAAACCCCCAAATCTTCTCACTGTTATATAAGAGGCAGATTTATGATTTAATTTATTACTAGTATGACAGAAGTACTTGCAGTGCTTCATGTAGTATTGTACTAGATCTCTGTTTTTCCATGTGTTTAAAGAGGTTTAGCCCCACAAATCTATTTCAATCTAATTAACAGAAATTGAGTTAGAAATATGTAATAAAATCATACATAATATGAAATTTACTTAGGCCATTGCAGGAGAATTTTGAAAGATGTCTCTCAAAGTTCTCTAGAAAAACATAAAATCATAAGATTTTGATTCAACACACTGGTATTCCTTAATGAGGTGCTGCATTTTGAAATGAAGTCTTTAATAATGGAAGTCAAACACCTAGCTGAATTTATGGTCATCTCTTTGGTACCTGTACATCTATCTAAATATCTCCTTTTATAACTCAGGAAAATCCCATTTCCTCCCTGTTACAGAAAATTTTCTGTTTATTTATGATTTTGCATGCAGTATGGTTTCCAGAACAACCCTGCTAGAGTGCAATCAAAAAAAGGGATTTCATACTCTGATCTACATTGTATACTCCTCTTCTATGGACATGAGAGAGCAGATACACCATTACTGTCTTCCACCTAATGTGGGGGTTTTTTCATTTGAAGGTAACACTTCTTGGAAAAAGAAATTTCCAGGGAAGTTTGCAGAAGGATGCCTAGCATCTAGGCTGAGCTCCAAACATGATTACACTGCTTATCACACCGCAAAAGTATAATCAGAAGCTTTCCGTCTGAGCCAGGAGCAAACATTTTGATCAGTTCAGAAGTCATATGGCTGGCATGGGTTTTGTGCAGGTACTGTCACATTCTGATACCACTTCAGATGATTGCAAGTAGCTGTGTCTACACGTGGAAGTATATTATTTCATGCCCTGAAGAGATTGTGATTTCTGCTCTTCCACAACACTGCTTTAGCCATGATGGCAGATTAAGAAATGGCATCTCCTCCTGCCACTGGCTGCTTGTCCCCACCTCTAATGTCTCAGTTTCTCCTCCCAGCTTTGTACCAATACAATTAAACAAAATATGAAACAGGAAGAGAAGAATTAGGGAAGTTAAAAACAAAACAAGCAGCAAGCTCAGAAAATAGGGTTAATTTTACCGGAGCACAAACTATTTATTGTTTCTTGTCATTTTTTTCATTACCATAATTTACACAAATGTAATTTCTGAGAGCTTGTCTTTGTTTGGTGTTCGGTTTCTTTCCTTTTCTTCCTTTGTACTTAGGGAATTTTCTCCCATAAGTTGCTAGGAAACAGTAACGACTGGGTACTTAAGAAAAACTAAAGAAGCAACCAAGCTCAGGGGAGAAGGGCCTCTGGTTGCACTTATCTTACCTGCGAGGGAGGAGACACAGCGAAGATTGGCAGGTAAAGGACGGGGCGGAGGCACCTGTAGCTCTGTCTCTGTCTCTCTCTCAAGCGGGAGGAAATCTGCTGCTGCTGCTGCCACAGCCCAGCCCAGATGGATGAGCCTCTGCCCGTGAGAGCAGCCACTCAGCTGGGACCTTATTACCACCCGCTTCACGAAGGGAGGAACCTACCCCCATCTGCTCGGGTGCCCGGGATCCGGGGCTCATCAGCCGCCGCTGCTTCTTCTGCACTGCTCCAACTATTCACTGCACTGTAGCCTCGCACCCCCTGCCGCCATTCCCGTGTGTTGCCCGAGCTGCCCCTCAGCGCCCCCTGCAGCCGCGGGGGAATCACCGCACCCGCCCTGCCCGGCCAGGAGCCAGCAGCGCCCCTGCTGGCCGCGCCCGGTACTGCACTATGGGGAAAGTGCTCAGGCCCAGAGGAGTCCCTGGGCTCCTGCTCTGGTGTGGTTAATGCTGCGGTTCTTGTTGTTTGTTTACTTTGCTACACACTAGTAAAGAACTGTTTTCCTATCCTTTATCTTTCCCTGAGAGCCCCTTAATTTCAAAATCATGATAATTTGGAGGCAAGGGGTTTGCATTTTCCATTTCAAGGAAGGCTCCTGCCTTCCTTAGCAGACATCCATCTTTCAAATTAAGGCAGTGTTTAAGGTTGATCTCGGGATGGCTGTTGAGCTCCTTACTGTCAAGTGTCTCCTCTCTTGCAAGTTTGTGCTGTGCTGTAAATTAAATTCAGCTGCACATGGAGGATCTGCTGGATCTCCATTGTTTACAGTCTGGCTTTGCAAGGGAAACAGGCACAGGTTTTAGTTTCCCTTGGTAGGGCATGTGTAATTCACAGAAAATCAGGACCTGATATACAAGCTGCAGGGTGGATTGTGCAGTCACAAGAATGATTCCAACTACACCAGAATTACGGTCCTTCGACACAAACTCCAGATTTGTAAATGTAAAGGCAATTGTGCACCTGTTTGAGAAGCATGTCTACCTAGGTAAATTATAAGCCTCTTTGCAGTTAAAAAGCCTGCCCACCCTCTTTTTGCACCACACAGCTAATTTTCCTTAAAAATAAGTACAGTTCTACCTTTGACTGTATATAATTTTTTCTATAAATTTTATCTAAATTAATGCAAAATTCATTGTATATATATTCATAATTAAAATCTCATTCCAATAGTAAGAACCATCTAAAATCTGATCTGGAGATAAGTCTGCTTCTGCCTTTACATTGGTTATAGCACTAACAGATGACTGTAGGAAATTCTGTGCAGCCAGGCTTCACCCTCATTACTTGAGGAAGAATAACACAAAACAGAAGGCATCATAGATTTCATTCTAAACTGGGAACTAACCAGCCTACGCTAAAAAGTTTTCAGTGGTGCCTTCAGTGCAGCTGTTTCCTGAAATATGCAAGACTAAACTTGTGCTGAAACATTGTCAAACATCTCTGTGTAATTAGTCATCTCATGGCAATCACACAGGAGTATTCTTGAGGACAGACAGCAAGTATAGTTTCATGCAATATCAAAGAAATAACGTTGGTCTACTGAACCCAGTTCCAGTTCTTACACTGTGATTGCTTATATTGTGGCACTAAGTGACCATATGCATAATATTTTGGCCATTCATAGTCTCTTTTGTAGTAAAGCGACAAGAAGGAAAATGGTGAACAATTCTTGTGATAATAATGATGAAGTACAAGTAGTTAATTCATGAACATAAGACAAACATAAAGTTTTTTAAATGTCCCAACAAACTCTAAGTTAACTAGATTGCTTTAAAAGAAGTCTGACTTTAAATGAACTAAAAGTCCTCTTCAAATCAAGTTTGTTAAATATACTCTCAATTTTTTCTCTCATGTCTTTCTTTTTTCTTATGATTATGAACTGGCACTGTCCATTTGTACAAAGCATCACACAAGCCATGTGAACCATTGGCATGCCATCTGCACTCTATAATAAATAATAACAAATGCATGAACTCACATTTCAATGTGTTTTATAAAAAAAAAATATGAAGAATCAGGCATTGAAATATAACACTTCAATAGTAATTTTCAGCCACAAAAACTACTCAATAAATCTGTAGTCAACACATTACACTGGATTTGTTCTATATATGTGCAGGTTGCTATTTAGATGTCTCAGGTTCTTTCTCCGCAATCTGCCTGTCAGAATATTCAAACATTCAAAATAAGTAATTCTGAAGGACACGGAGATTTGGGAAGCAGACCCTACCTCCCTTCAATCAGTTGTCATGCTCTCTTCAGGCTGAGATTGTCATCATTGCTACAGCCTTAACTCAGCTTGACAGTAGTTGCATTTGTGCATGTTGGTCTTCATCTTTTCTGGTTAAAGCCTTGGACCTGCTTATTTTGATTCAATATTCATAAGGGATAGTAAACTTGCTAAGAAAGTTTGGCTTCACCATTATTTAGAGTAGCAGAAGTAGAGTCAGACTCCACTAAAGATCGTCTCAAGTTGATAGGAAGACAATGAATGTCTTCAAGACCCTAGACTTTGCACAATTCCTCTTAACAATGCTGAATTTCAATGCAATTCAGATGTTAAAATCTTCTCTTTGTGCACACTATAATTTGAAGCAGATTATTTCACATATTTTATAGGTCACTGAAAACTTTGGGTTTTTTTCTTCTTGTCATAAGAATGTGGTGAACTCCATTTTTCTGTCAGGTTTGAGGAACAGAACTTCTTTACTTGCTCAGCATATTCATTTCCATTCAGTAATGCTGCTGTCAACTGTCATCCACAGTGTCTGAGCCCACACTGGCTTCAGCCACTTGCATTGCTACTAGAAACCACAGACTCAGCAGTAAGGATGTCATCGGTGTACTTGAGATTACAACATCTCCTTCTGCCAATGTTAATACCACTATGGCAACCATCAACAGCAATACACATTATTGTTTCACTATACATATTGAACAGATGTGACAGCCTTGTCAAACTCCTTTCCTGGTGTCCAACTACTCCGTTATACCTCCTGCTGCTTTGACTACCCTTCTCTGGCCATGAAAAGAGATGGCACTAGTTGACCATGTGTGCAGTAAAGCACTTTTACAATGTCCAGAGCTGGCCCGTATTTCTGTATAACATACTAAGCTAAGGTGTTTAAATACAGTTACTAAAATATTACTGCAATACAGTTAGCATCTTGATTTTTTTAGAAATAACAAATCTGATTAAAATCTATGCAGATTTTCACCAGCTTCTCCAAGTCCGGGATGTAGCCCAACAATCATATTATAGTCAATAGCTGGATTAATCTACTTCAGCCATCTTTTCCTGAGATGATCAGCTTCCTTTAAAGACAAAGAAACAGAAATACTGTGTTGCATTTCCAATTCAACCCTTTATGTACATTCGCATCATTAATCTTTCGGCTTAATTTTAAATGTCCTAAGAATGTTCTTGGCAGTTTAGTTAGAAGAAACTAAGTTCACACAGACTGGAATATTAGATGTTACTTGTTGTTCTCTTTAAGAAGGTTTTTGCAGCATCTCACTTGGAGAAGACAGCTGGGGAACCTTAAATTAGAGGAGAGAGTTAACTTAGCTCAAGACTAGGTCAGCAGGAGAATGAGAAATAGGCAAGAACAACCTAATCCAATTTTCCATCCATTTTCCTGCTCAACCACGTACCATTCAAAAACCCAAAAGGTTATTCATTGTCTAATTTTGCAGGCATTAGCCTTTAAATCACAGCAAGGCAACTCAAAGAACCTGGGGAATGACCTGCCAAGTTCTGCTTCACCTCCACAGGCATAGGTTTTCTCTCTGAGGGCTTCAGAAGAAGCAATGCAATGGCTATGTAGTAGCATGGCTTTATATGGCAAAATGTACCTTGTGTCAGAAAAGGAAGTCTTGCAGTATTCTAGATGTGATTGTCCTGAAGAAACCACTGTTTCAGACTGCAGCTCTGATTTCTGTTTTTTTATTCCTTCTGAGTTGGCATCTGTGGCACGTGGAATTGTCAATGGTAAATGGAGAGATGTGAAAAGCTGGGCAGACTTGGTGGAGAAGGATGTTCTGCAGGCAAGGGAAGGTGAGACCTAAACCCAAGGACTAGATATAGATGTTCTATCATGAGCCAAGCTTTGCTAAAGCTCATATAAATGTTTTATGTGGAAGAAGAAGCAGGCAGACTCTATACCCTCCATTGTTAAATAAATAACATTGTGGTGTGCTGCCGAAATCCAGCTGCACATTTCCATTTTTTTTTTTTTACCTTTAGGTCTAATCAATATAGAAAAGGTGAAGAGGAAAAGAACAAACAGTAGTGTGAAGCAGCTTTGGTTCTCATTAAGTATATTCTCTTCAATCTGGGTAACATGAGATACTTAGAATAAAATTCTGCAGATATTGGCTGGCAACCATAAGTCTTACTTACTTACTTTAAAGTTTTTAACCTTTGTGTCTACTGAACTCCATCCATAAAAGTGATGACAAAGCCTTTAGGCTTGTACAAAAATTCATCTTTGTCTAATTGATATAATTTCTATTAGTATCTATTCTGCAAAAATTTTGAAATCTCCAAGGAATCGTTTACTGAATGTAGGAGTTATATGATAGCTCCAAGATGATGAGTCATCACATGGTGCACAATACAAAAAACAAAACCAGAGCATAAGAGTACAACAATGTTTGAACAGTCATATACTAACATCAACTGGGTGCTGCTGGAAAAGAAATGAGATGGGTTTACTGTTTTTAAGGGTTAGCCAATTTTTTATTTCTTTGGTTTACATTTCATAAGTGCCTCCTAAATACTTCATAGAACCATAGACTGTACATTGCCTAATCTTAAAAGCATTTAGAAGGACATGTAAATAAATGCCAGTGAAGGAATAATGTAAAAATATTCCATCCTAAATTTAAATATGTGAAAAGCCATTTATGTTTGGAGAAAAAAACCCCTTACACATCTCAAGAATTGATAAAGACAAGGACTTTGAAAATACGTGACAATCTGAAGTTGAAAAAAAACCTCTAAACCTGCTACTTCAGTTGTAGTTTTGCATAGCTGTAGACAATGCAGGTGTGATCAAGGTAATTTCTGCTTTTGGACAGTTCCTTGGCATGGTTCAGCACAATAGATTAAGAGACTTTTAACTCTTCCAATATCTCCCAACTCTTCCAACTGAGAACAGCAACAACGTGCTTCATGTTCACTCCCTTCAGGTCAAGGTTCTCACAGTGCTTCACAAATTATTCACACCTTAAAAACATATCTGACCTGTGAGTATTTAGCGCTCATTTCATCCCAACTGATTTAAATGCATTGCAAACCCTTCTTGCTAAATACTTACATGAACAGGTCTAATTCCTGAGAGCGTATCTAAAAAACCCAAGGTCCTTGTTTAGCTTTAAGCAAAAGTAGTTTCTTTGTACATTGTAGGACTTCTCATATCCTTAGAAATTATACAAAAAATGTTCTGAGTGTCTTGTTCATGAAGGGCCCTTAGTGGGTAGGGGAGTTGTCTGGGGACCACACAGAGAAATTCTGTTAATGTGTAACATGTTGAAAAGATACCAGATGAATAAAGCTCCCTCTGTAGGTGACAGACAAAATCTTTCTAGGACATAGGTGGCTGTTGGTTCTTCTCTGGAATACTTTGGTATAATGGAAACTCAACTACTCAACCAGTTGACATTAAATAGTTAAGTACCTCATCAGAATAAAGGTTCATCTGTACTTAATTTTTAAAGTAATTTTTATCACTTTTAAATTTGGTTGAACGTAGTAAAGATGAAGATTTTGTGGATCTCTAAGGCTAGTAATTTAGTTTCACAAAATTTGTTCAGAGTCATTCAGATTTTCCTTCTTGATAGTTAATACTATGTTCCACCTCCACAAGAGATATTAAAATAAAGAAAAAGTACAGCACTTGCTCTCTAGACAAGAGGAAGTCTGTGCAATTTAACAAGCTTAGGGAATAAAGCCATTGTTGATTCAAATGAAAGGAAAACTCCCAATTGTTTTCAGTAATGGCCAGGATTTCACTTTCTAAAAACATGAACTTCTGTTACCTCATGGGTAGTACTGATTAGGAGGAGTTATAAAAGGTATATATCACCTTCAGGTTTTCACTACAGGTTATGTCTATACCTTTTTCTTTTCTTCCCACTGAAATTTGTTTTTCCCAAATCCTTTTTCTTCCTTCCTCTGTCTCTCTTCCTCCACCCCCTTGCCCCCCACCTTTTCTTTAGATTTCTTCTGCTTTTCTTCCTATTCCTTCCACAGCACAGTAACACAACCTGCAAACCCATAAAATTACCATTCCAATTAAACTTTCAGGCTGTCAACATTTGAATGGATTAAAATAGAGGTGAGCTAATAAGTAATTCTTCTTGCAGATCTGGTATAAAATGGTGGCATCAGGAGCAGTGGGACAATTTCCCCAGGAGCAGGGTATTCTGGAGACTGTAAAACTTAATTTTGGCTTATACTACCTTTTATTTTTCCTCTCTATAATAAAATATGAGAGGAACTTCCTTAATTTTCACATCAGTGTTTGCAGCTCAGGACTCCATTAATGCACCCCTCTCCCTGCTGCTGTTCTCTGCCCTAGTTTGCAGTCAGTTCATTCTGCACTGATGTATATTTCATTGCCCAAGGCTTAATTTTGATTTATTGTCCATCCATAAATTAGAAAAATATGCTCTGGAATTCCATCCCGCTGAAAAGCTGTGCCTGATGTCAGGGGACTGGGTGATATTTAAGATGTCAGAAATACATATTGGATTAGTGTGCTTTGTTTCCCCACAACAGCAGGTGTTTAATCATAGCTGATGGCTGAAGTTAAATGCATTAGGACAGGATCAGCCAAGAAGATGGAGTTTTTCTAAACCATACAAACTCCAGATAAATAACTCAAAACTAATTGTGTGTCCACATCTTAGATACAATTTTATTTACTTTAATACATTAAACAATGAAAATAGACCCTGGCACTTAACTCCTCATTTAAGATCTGTAGAAATCTTTGATGCTAATGAGTGAGTGGCTTTTGCAGGATATACATGCTCCCTTCTTGGCCTTTCAACGGCTTAAGATATTTTCTACAATAAAGATAACTAAGAAAGAAACACAAGGGAATAAAGCAGTTACAGAGATGGTACAGTGCTGTTTGAGGTTGGGGTGGTTATTCCCATGCAAAATTCAGGACATACATTTTAAAAAAATATTTAATATACACAAGACCATAAATATCACAGACCACATTCTGCATCCAAGAGTTCTCTTGAATTTTCTTCTTCTAAGCTGATTTTTGTTTGTTGCAGTTAAGCTTGCTGCTCTCTTTATGTTAATGAGAAGTCTCTGTGTATAGAAAAATGATCAGGCCTGGTCTTGAGCAATTTAGCTGGAGGCCGAAGAGAAGACGCTTAGGAGAGCAAACATTTTCAAGGTCAACCGGTGAACTGTAACAAGCCAGTGAGATTCATGGCGAGAATTGTATATTTTGACACAACAGCGATTTGATTAAAAGAGAAAGTAATGGGTTTAAACAGTCGCTATGAGGATGTAGCCAGACTTTGTTAGCTTTTCGCAAATTACTTAACAGAGCAGTGATGGAACTGGAAATAGGGCTGCTTTGTGTAAGGTAAAGAAAAGAGGGTTATGTTTGAAACGGGAATAATAAAGGATGCTAATGTCTGGTGTTCAACGCATTCCACTTCATTCACATTGCAACAATTTCTTGGAAGTTTAGAACATTATAAATATTATAGACAGTTATAATAAAGTTTTCTAACATTCAAAACAGGGTTGCCGTTACTCCATTTGAATCTGCAGCCTTTTATGAATAAATAATACTCTGCACCTGCAAGACCCTCCTCACAGGGCTTTCAGATCACTGCAAAAGGCAGGCCATGGAAGAGCTACTGTTCATTTCATATGTTGCAGAGAGAAACTGAGTCAGAGAGGCTCTGACTTGCAGAAATGGGTGATTCAAAGGAAAATGTATGATACAGGGCCTCATTACTCAGTCTTTAGATCCAGGGCTTGATTGTACATGGTATTTAAGTGTGATCTTGTAGTCTAATACTGGGTATTTCAAAATAATGTTAGTCCCATCTTTCCAACCTTTGTTATATCTGTATCCCAGCTAAAGAGGGGATACTAACATACAAAAAAATACATACTTTTTTTACTGACATTGTGATTCTTTTGCCTTCCTGATTTAAAATTATTTTAAACTGAATTTTCAAATCATGGTACAAATTCAACTATTACCATAAAGTGAACTCCAGTTTGCATGTGTCCCTAAAGAGACATTTTCTGCAGGTAAATTCTATCTTGCCTCAAAGCAGAGACTTACTAGTATATGAACCTTACGCAGAAGAGTAAAACTTAATGTTTATAAACAGCGTTACAAGCATTTCATCAGGCTGGATGTTTTAAAATTATATTTACTGTGAGTGTCCACTGGAGACTCGTACTCCAGCAAAAAATGGTCCCTTTCCTCTGCCTGTTACATCTCCATTTAATGTTGTTGACATTAGCTTCTTTTCATGCACAGGGGTTATGTGACTGAGGGCAGGTCTGCTTTAAAAAATTCCCAATGAGTAAACCAAAATTCCTATTAGTGATGAAGGATCAGTGCCTTACAATGGCAGAGCAGGAGCAGGTGCTGGAATCTTCCCAGGCTTACAGGCTGGAAGATAAGACCATGCTGGCAGAGTATCAGAGATGATTGAATGTGACCATAAACATCAGAATCATAATTTCTGCCAGTGCAGGTTGTATTTCACAAATAATCTATTTAGAAAAAGTTATTGTGCTTTCTTAATCGTGATTTCTTAAGCTCCCAGTGTTCAGGGTATATTATCAAGCTGTGAGGTGAATTTTTACGTTTGAGTTAAGCCTACCTCAGACCACACTGCCATCAGAAATAGGTAGCCCTGCCTTACTCAGTACCTTGTGTCTGTGCTCTGCAGACTGGGACCACACTGAGACTGAAAACAGTTCTCTAACCTGGTTGAAACTAAATGTTTTTGTGGTCAGCCAGGTTGCTGAGTCAATCCAACTCACCACACAAACCCACAATCACCAGCAGTTACCTTCAGGAGCTGGAGGGAGCACATCACTGGGGATTAGATGGGGCAGGGCAGAAGAGACCGTGCTGGGCTCTGACCAGCTCTTCTAAAATCATCTTTGATTTAGGTTTTGGTGCTTCAGCACAACTTCAAGGTCTGTTCTCTTTAGTCTTAAGGCATAAGCAGATGATGATAAAAACCTGCTAAATACTAAGGTAGGTGAAAATCATCAAGAAATTTGGCTTCAGTTTGCTTTGAAATTGTTTGTTTAGAATTAGTATGATATTGCAGCTGCCCTCAGCAAACAGATGTTCTTATAAATCCTCTCTATACTAAGGCCAAATGAGGTTCAATTTATACTCCTTGTAAGGATTTGGTGGCAGTGAAGATGGTTTTTATTTTGAGCAAAATAGAAATATTGTATTTTCAATTCTGTGTCATTTATTCAGAAAAAAATTCCACTGAATTGCTCCCGATAACTAAGAGCTGGAGCATATAGGCCTAATTCACATTTCCTAGGAGTATTAGTAATTCACAAATTAACACTAAATTAATTTTTTTCTAAGGAGAGGTAATTCTGATTTGAGACTGGAAGGCAAAATGTAATGGGCTAACATGTTTAAATATGCATAAATAATAAATAACAGCTTGTCTTTAGCAGAAAAATAATACAATATGGGATCCACATATTTTTAATAACTAGTTAATTTAAATGGAAAAATATGAACAATTATAAAACTCAATACTAAAAAGAAATGTCCAAGAAAGATTCCAGATTATTCCTCTATGCAAAAAACCCCAACCATCTGTCTTCACTTGATCTCCAGATTGAATGTTTTGCAATTCAAAGCCAGTGGAAAAGATCTTCCAGTTATTACATGCTTTGACCCCTACAAAATCATAATGTTCTGCCCTTAATATATGTCCTGGGTTCCTTCAGTTTTCACAAGACTTAAAAGATATTTTCCAGGTGAAGATTTTGGAGTGAGCAGGATGTTTTTCAGGAATCACAATTCCCAATTTCTCAACTCTTCCATGGATTCCTTATGTGACCTTGAATAAGTCAACATACTTCCATTTCCATTGCAGAACAAAAGATATCCTACTTATCTCCCAGGGGCCTTGTGTATCTTAATCAAGCAAGATTTTCCATGACATTTTGAGATCCACAGATAATTATAGATTCTATAACAATAAAATGCAAGTATTGTACACATCTTAGATGGTGTTTTATCCCCTATAGTGTCCTGCAACTCCTGTGAGACTAATGAATATCTGCACACCTTTCTAGTGTACACTGAAAAGAAATAACTTGCTAAAAAAAAGCCAAACCCAAACAAGACTACCAAACATTTCTCCTGTTTCATTATCCAAGATGTCCTATGAAGGAAAATAGAAATTCTGATGAGCTCTGACCTCTATCTTTTCCTGTAGAATCACATCACTACAGGAAAATGACCTATCATTTTGAAAAGGAAGCACAGAAAGTTTGATTGTGCTGGAAGTCCAATGCAGAACTTAAAGATAATTGGAATCTTAGAAAAACTGTCAATTGCCAGTAGTATCATAGGACATTTCTTTGGAGGCAATACAGAGGGAGGGTCCTGCCCTATTTGTGTGGTAGACACTAGGTGTTTCAGTGAGATCTGTAATTAAATGATAAATGATATTGTACTCTGCTATGTTTCCACTTGCTCTAGTAATAAATCACTGGGACATTGGAATGTCCTAGGTTTTGCTACCAGGCCTGCTTCTCCTGAGGCAGAACTTTGAACCGTGAGTTTTCTCCTCTGCATGAGATACTGTGCACTTTATAGGCAAGAAATAAGGGCAGAGTTTCATATCAAAACTTCTCCAGGCATTATACATTCTTTAGAATTGTGGTTACACACTTTGTACAGTAGGGTCTGTACAGGACAGAAGTCTGGGAGAGTTCATAGGGAAAACATGCAAAGTATTTCTGTGAGTTACATATTACATCATATCACGGTGCCACACTTAAAGAGATCTGAAAACACACATCAGAAATAAAACCATTGTTAAGAGTGTTAGCTTTCTGGAGACCTGTCCATCTAGAGACCACTGGAATAATCTGTATTTCCACAGTAAAATTAATCTGGATACCACATGGGCTGAGATGATGGAAGTCAAATTTCTCCTCTAGCTCTAAGCAAAACCATCTTCTTCATCATCTGATGGGCAATTTGTCTATCTGAAATAACTGAATTTGCTAACAACAATGCTGATAATAAAGTTTTACCTATTACTTCAGGCTTAAGATAAACAAATGACTGCAGATAATGAAAAGTAAGATACGTATTTTTTCTCTATTAATTTAAAAACTGAAGTACTATTTAGAGCTGTTGAAATTACAAAAGAAGCTCATCACTTTCTAGATATGCTTCTAAATCCCATTTACAATCTTCTAAATGTTTAGTAACTAATTAATCTTTCATACTTCTTAGTGGCACAGACAGTTCTTTAGCATCTATTTTAACTGTTCATGATGATATACATATGGCAACACTAAGATGAGGCAATTCATGATTGTGCATGCTGTCCATTCAAAAAAATAAGAAGATAAAGGACACTCCTCTCATAAAAGTCAATTAGAATAATCAGACTTCAATGAGTAATCCATTTATTAACTTAAAAACTTAAGCAGGCCCCAAAATTTAATTGTTTTAAATTTAATTTATTTAGTGTTCTAATTGCTTATCTACAAGTGTGATAATTTTGCTGGCCCCATAATTTTTAAAGTGGGACCTCTTTTCTATCAAAATTCTGTTGGCAACTGGCATAGACTACAAATACCTCTGCAGTTTTTTTTCTTTTTAAATCGTGCTTAAAGCAAAATGCATTTGTGAATCCTCTGAGATTTCACTTAAAATCTGATTGAATTTAACTACTTTGAGAATTTTGTCACAATTCCAAAAATCATACCAAATTTTTGGATGTCCTAAGTATATAACTTGAGACAAAAATGTGGTTTTGTAAAAATTCGTAGCCTTTAGTTTTGATAAAAATCAAGCTAAAATTCCCAAGGCTGGGAGGTGATTTTGTCAGTCTGAAGTTTTATAAAATCTGTTGTGTTACAGTTGAATTTTATTTTGATATTATTACTACTCTCTAGGAAGAGTATTCAAATAATCTGAGAAAATGGAAATCCTTGCAAACAGAAATGGATACTAAATTAAAAATGCAATTCTTCATGCACCTCTGGTTTAACTTGACAGAGCATAACAATTTCAAAGGAGTATTTATAGTTATTTAACCAAAGATTACAGAGAAAACATTGTTCTCCCCTACTCATTTTCTCTTATCATAGCTGGAACCAGTGAGAGGTCTAATTAATTTCCTCCACCCACTGCACAAAATTATGCTTCATCACTTAGCTTTAAGAGGGAGGAGTAGGATTTCTTTCAGAGTTAGGCAGCTCTACAGTAAATTGGGAATGGAGAAGTCAGTGAGCAGCACAGATTAGTCTGAAGAGTGAGTAGCACCTTTCTTCTTCTTGGTTATTTTCATAAAATCATAGAATGATGGAATAGTTTGGGTTGGAAGAGATCCTAAAGACCATCTAATTCTAACTCCCCTGTCACTGAGAGGGGCATCTCCCACTAGACCAGGTTGCTCAAAGCCCCATCCAACCTGGCCTTGACCAGGAATGGAGCATCCACAATTTCTCTTGTTGTCTCACTGTCCTCACAGGAAAAAATTTCTTCCACATATCTAGCTTAAATTTCCCCCTTTTCAGTTTGAATCCATCACTCCTTACCCTATCACTACAGCTGCTGATGAAGAGTCCCTCTCCAGTTTTCTTGCAGTCTCATTTAATTGATTTTATTAAAGTCAAAATGTCAGTGTTGTACAAATATAAATCTACAGGCCTTCCACATCTGCTTCAGCATGCTGGACTCATCTATTTGTGCTTAGTATATGGAGGTAATCAAAGGTCCATGATGCACTTCTGTCTTCATAGCAGCTCTTTTAATTTCCACAGTTCCACTTCAAGTGCATGCTTTGAAGAACCTTGTGTACTGATGAGGACAAAGAGAGTAATCATAGGCATAGAATAGCTTCCAAACACAGCAATTTCATCTTGGAAAAGAGACAAGTGAGTGAGGAGATAGTGGAGGCAAGTAAAATCAAGCTGATGAACCGATGAATAAATGAGAACAGAATAACAGGCAGGGTCAGACAGATTAGTCAGTATGTTTAAAGCAAAGTATTTTTTCACAGAACATGAACCGAACCTGCAAATAACATAACATAACCTGCAAATTCCCTGTTGCGGAAAACCCAAGAATATATGTATTTAATAGAGGATTAGATACATTCCTGGCAGGTAGAGCTACCAAAAGCGAATAAATACATGATTCTAACATGCCTTAAATTTCCTTAATGGCTGATTGTTGAAGAGAAGAGGGATCACAATTCATTTATACTTTACAGAAACAGATTTGGAAAGCAAACTACACTAGACAGGTCTTTCACAGAGTTTTTCTCAGGTATTTTATCTTAGCTAATGTAGTTTGGTGTGTAAACTGAAAAATCCCTAATCTGAGAAGTTTACAGTATCTGAGCAAATAATTTATGAGAGCTGAAAAGCTTTTGCAAAATGGCAGGCCCTACAAATTCTCTTTCACATGATTATGGTCTAATACTCTTCACCAGAATAGAGAAGCAAATAGGAACTGAGCCATATAATTTCAGAGTGTTCCACTCCTGGTCTTCATGCTACAGGTGATCACTTTGCTGCTGGATCTTACATTTGAAGTTAAGGAACAGGGAAGGTAAAGTAAATCTGACCTGCATATCAGGGCTGGAAGACCTTCTGAATTTGCTGTACACTTGATTTGCTGTCTATGAATGCTGTTCTCTCACCACTAATCTCAGGAGAAGCTCTGATGTCATCCACACCTGCCATGCTCTGCTGATGTTATAGGCACAGTGAAGAACTCCACAGCATGATAGTCCGGCCTTGGTTTTTTCAATGCTGTGACCAACTTGTATCAATCCACTTTATGGGTCTTCACAGGGAAGAAACAAACCATTGTTCAGAAAGATATCTGCAGAACTCTGATAAGAGTATAAAGAGGCCTGGAAATTTTCTATGTGCAGTCCTTTTCATGGCAAGGTAATCTACTACTGCTTAATGCTCTCCTTCCCCTTTAATACTTATTAACTCTCACCCCAACTGGGTACCTTTAGAAGGTGGGAATGAACATGACTCAGTCATGTGCCTTCTTCCCAACTGGACCCTGTGCCCCTCTCTAGTTGTGGCAAAAATCTGAAGGAAAGGATAACTTGTGCATGGTCCCTGCAAGTCAGGGGCATCATAACAGGGCATGGGACCGCAGAGTCTTTGGCTCTGTGCTGCTGATTTCTCCATATTTATGGTTTTTATCATTACTCAGTTCAGCCACACAAGGAAAATTGTGTTTAATAAATTAGCCTAATGGATTCAGCAAGTGGTTTGTGAGCAGTGTGCTTCCTCCGGTTAAGGAAAACATTTATATTCCCTCTGTCTTTGCTTTTCATGACAAAGAGGGTAAGCAGAGGGCAGGGTGCAGCAGGGAGGGGGAAGCAAGCCTGCCTGTCATCCCTGGGGCTGGGGACATCATCAGGGCCAGCCCCAGAAGGTTTTCAGGGAGCCTGGGGCGCCGGTGCCCTTTGTCTCATCAGCAGTGGCCAGGCAGCCCGGGGCTGAGGTACCTACCACAGCCTCCCTGGCAGGCAGCTCCCTCCCCTTCCCTGTGCTGCACATTAAACTCTTCCAAAGGGGCCTCTTTAACAGCTCCCCATGAAATAATAATTCATTATGTCACTAGGAGGGAAGAAAGGGAGTGTAAGTGTCTTGATGGGATTAGCGTAAACCCCCGCAGAGATGATTTAGGAGCCGTGATAATTCATTTAATAGGGGCCTGGGGTAAATTGCTAGACAGGGAAATGTAACTGAACCAGCTTAGAAAGGGCGCATTACAGGTCTGTATATGATAACTGGCTTCATTAGCAATATTTAAGAGATTTCATTTAAGAATGAGTCATAAAATGCAGAACTATTTCATCCACCTGGTTTGGTGGCCTTTAGCTTTACTCTGTCTGAATATTAAATTGGAAATGGCACCACAGCAACACATTTTGGAAACTGTTCTTTTGGCTGTTATTTGTATGGTTGGTTTAGCTTCTCATTTGTTAACCTTTTAAAATGAGTGTCATTGAAGCGGCTAACAGTACACCCAGAATTCAGGGAGATGAGAAGACTACAATGGCTGGGAACAAACTGCTGCAAAACTTAGCAAAAACTCCAGGTTCCCATCCCTGTACACAAGAGTCCAGAAAGTGTCAGCAAGCAGCAAATGCTTTCCATGAAGATCAGTAAGCTGGCTCCTTTCCCACTGGATACCTCTGATTGGAAGGGTGGAACAACAACCATGCACACATAGTCAGATGGACTTTGGGAAGCCACCATCCTGTACCATGAGCTGAAGTTTGCCTCAGATATTATTATTAGTAAGTGCTGGGTTTGAGTTTGGAAAAGGAAAAATAGATATGATAGTTTTCTTCCACTCACTAACATTTTAAAATTGATAATCCTGAAAAAAGTCTGCTTTTTTTTAAAGCGTAGTCCAAACACATTTTAAGTGTGGCCTAAATAGCTGACTAGAGATTCCTATTGTCTGTATGGGTAAATATTAAATGGTTCATTTTTAAGTGGGAATTACTCATGGGTAAAAATTAAAATTTGTTTTATGAGGTTAGGGAACATAAAGAACTTAATTCTGTATAGCCTTGCAACTTCATTGACTCCTCTGGGGCTGTGAGACATAAACAATGGGAGAACTTGACCTGGCACTTACATAATTTGGATGTGTGTGAGGTGATGCCCATTATTCACACAAAAGAAGTTGTTCATGATTACTAGGGTAAAGTGTTTTATTAATCCTAAATATAGGGGTCCGGTGCTTGTCAAGTAATTTTTCAGTAATATTTGTCGCCAATACTTATGATTTTGATCCTTTGGTCCATTTAATGCATTTTAGGACTCATGATGCTTTTCAAGATTTGAGAGAATATTTTTAAAAAATGAGTCATAAGCCTACAAACATTTTCAGTGGTCCCTTTTTATTTATCGCTATTGATTTTTGTAAATCACAGAAAAAAAAAGGAAATGCCCTTATAAAGATGCACCATCAAATAAATTATTAAAATGATTCTGTCATAAACATGTGTGCTACTTATTCTTCTGCTGAAATATTGAAATGAAAGTGATATTTTAACCACTGCATAGGATTAGATTAAGATTTGATGATCATATTTTATCTGGGGATATTGCCAACCTAAGTGCATTGTAATTCACTGTGCAAGCTACTATCACAGAAAAAAAAAACAACTTAATTCTTTTTAACCCTCAAACAAAGTGTGGATGTATTAATAAACTCTTCTAATAGAAAAGGCAAGTAATTATATGCAAAACAATGCAATAAAAAATATAAGGTTGTAAAAGATGAACCAGATTTTCTTTGGGTATTAAAATTTAGCTAAACCTCTTATTCTGTTCCTCTATCAGAGAAATCCCAGAGATATTAGCACCCATTTTTCCAACTTCAAAATCTGACAATAAAGGCGTTGCACTTAATATACTATTGTAAACCATTTCGAAATATAGTAAGCAATATCTTTATCAAAGGTAACTTAAGATATTAATAACCATGACTGTCAAATGTAGGAATAAGACAAGTGTTTTAATAAATCTTCACTAATACTCCATACAAATATAAAAGAATGACTAGCTTTCTCTCCCTTCCTTTCCCTAGTGACCACTGCCCGTTATGACTTTGAATGATTCCCTCTAATGGAAGACAGCCAATGCTGTCCATTATTCCAGATGGTCAGCTCGGCTGTGAAGTTCTGCTAATGCTTCTTTGCATTCAGACATAATTCGGCAGATTGGATTTTTTGGGTGTTTTTTGGTTTTGGGTTTTTTTTTTTCTGGGGTTTTGTGGGAGTTTTTTTGTTTGGTTTGGTTTGGTTGTTTCTTTTTGGTTTTGGTTTGTGTTTTTTTTTGTTGTTTTTTTTTTTTTTTTTTGTTTTTTTTTTTTGTTTTGTTTTTTGTTTGTTTGTTTTTGCTTTACATGTATATCCAGTCCAAGATCAGCCATTTAATAGCTGGCAGAAAAAAATCTGGGCCATCTTGCCAATTACCTACAAATTCAGTTTTGGTATTCATGTTAGAAAGTGAGCAGTGGTTCCTTGCTCAGCTCATATTAAAGAAATTCAAAACAGACCAACAGCTCTGTAATAGCCAGTGGAGTAATACATTAATCACTTGATTCTCCACAGCTAAGAGGTGACAGGTAAAAATATAAGCAGACTTTGTGGGTACATTCTTATCTGGGCTGTACCTGCAAAATAATCCTGCCTGATACCACACTCTGTACTGAACACAAACAGGATTTGGTCCAGTATCTTCCATGCAGCAGATGCTGCTTTTTCATGTATTGGGGATATTTGACATGCTCTGTCCTGATTTCTGTAAAAGCAATACAAATCATGCAAATATTTCATGCTCTAATCAGCAGAAAGTAGATAAGTACTGGCCTGTGCATGCAATTTACCAAAGCTCAACTAATTTTTCAGTTAGTAGATAATGGCTGGATATTATAAAGTAATGTTCATCACTTCACACAAGCAGCATTTGCTTAGTGCTGTTCTCTGTTAATACAAAGAGGCATTAGCAGACACTTGTAAATTTTCCTATGTACAGCTTACATAAAAACTAATGACAACAACAACAAATGACAACTGCTCCCATTTAAAGGCACTGCACCTAGAATAAATATTCTAGGTGTCCTTGGGGACAAATATTTCAAGTGCTTAAATATCTTTCTGGTATGCCTTGTATCATTCTTCTCCTCTTAAAAATCATGCTACAAAAGGTGGACTTACACACTATTTACATGATGTTCTTTAACAGGAAGCTTACAATGCTGCATTTCTGGCCTGAAAATTAAAGTTATTTGATTAATTTTATGAATAACTCTATTAAAAATTGACTGGTGGTTTTGACACTGAATTGTTCTAGGATCTTATCTTTCTGAAGGAATACAAATTGGGCTGATAACTGTGCATTTCATTGCAACAATAACCACTATTTAATTGATATATTTTATTTCAGGCAGTAAGATATTTCAAAATATTCAAGGAACATTCAGCTAGAAGGCACAAATGTTTCTTTTTTTTTTAAAACAAAATTGTTTTTGGGAGAAAATCTAGCTATACATTTGATCTGCTGACTTTTTCAGAAATTATTATCCCTAAAGCACTCTCGGTACTCTCAATAAAATGAAGTTTAACTTGTGTTTGAAACACACATTACAAATAGATGTATAGATGAACGAGATATTGAGAGAAGGAAGAGTACAGATTATGAATATTAAGATTTATATTAATCTATAAGCCTATTAAAGTACAGTAAAACCTGTCCTTCAGACCACCTTTTTAAAGATATCACCTCCCTGATGGGACCACTAAATTTCGGGCCAAATTATTTTCCCATAAAGAACAATGAAAAGAAAATGATTATATTAAGACTACTTCTACTATGGTTTCTTTTCATTGTTCCGCCAAAAATGATTCCAAACAGTAAAATAACATTGATTTTGACCTTGTTAATGAACCTGAAGAACTTCAAGGCATACTTGACCATAGATTTCCCTTTAATCAGGAAGAAACTGACATGTAGTCATCATAATTTCATCAACCTTGGCAGAAGAGATGTAATTTTACTGATATTTTGGATAACCAGCTTGTCCTGATATTGTTAACGTTCCACAGGGACAAAAGCATGGGGTTTTTCATCATACCAACACTCTTAAATGATTCTGTAATTTGTATCACGTTGATTAAGTCTTCAGAGAGTTAGGAATATTTTAAAAGGCTGTGTTGTACAGATTTATATACTATTATGGGATTAATTTAATTTTTCCAAGATGTCCATCTTCCCTATGGTTGGAAGTTTCCAGAGGTGTCTCACTGGGACTGCCTCACTCCCTTTAAGAGGCTACACCTCATCTGTGTAAAGCATAGATGATCATAGTTCCCATTCACATTATAAGTCCTAGAGATGATAGATCCCAGACTGCAATGTCCCATTTTGATTTAAGCTGCTTTGCATAGACAGGGACCTCCAAAAAATACTCGTCTGGTTTACGAGATTTCAAAAGATGAGTTGGAAAAAGCATGTTGGTTCACCACCAGTCACGGTGTATTTTGTATTTTTACAATTCTACCTCTATCCATGCACAAAATCCAATGTGTTTCCCACATATCTTTTCTACCAATTTTCATATTTGTTTTTATAATTCAGTGTATTTACTGAATTACACTGTATTTACAGAATATTTATTTATTACAAAATCATTCAATATACTGAATTGGAAGGAGCCCACAAGGATTATAAAACCCAACTCCTGGCCCTATGCAGGACAGCCCAGGAGTCACACCATGTGCCTGAGAGCAATGTCTAAATGCTTCTTAAACTCTGTCAGGCTGTGACCATTTCCCTAATTTATAATTTCTAATGTTAAAGAGCAAACCCAAAGTCAGATCATTAGGACTATTATGTTACCTCTTTCAGAGCTCTGGATGGTTTTGTTCAGAATATAAGTCTTGCTGTAATGGCACACAGGGACTTAGTGATCCTCATAGATAGAAGCAGAAAAGAAATGCATTTAGAGAAGAATTAGAATTTGCCCTGAACAGAATTTCTTTGGCCTCTCAGTAATGGGACATGTCCTTCCCACCCAGTTCCTGATGTCATACTCAGAAGATGCCAGGGAATTTTTCAAGGTGTACAGTTGTTCAGTGTAGTCTTGGTATACCTCAGCTGTCCCAATGGAAAAACCCTTACATCTGAACTGGGGGTTCTCAGAGGACCCTGTGCAGGTGACCCATTCAGCCAAAACTGCCCCACTGTGATTGGAAGTACTAAAGGTGGTTTCTGCACCTTGACTTATTTTCACTTGTCAACATGATATTCAATTAAATTATTATTCTGCTAGATGAGGCACAGTCCACCAAGCTGCCACTTGCTTTTAATCCAGTGCATTTACTGGACTTGTTGTGCCCTATTGCCTCCAATTCACAGGCTATTCATTGTGAATGCTAATAGTGTTGCTAGTAACTTGGGATTTGTGTTGTTAGTCTTGGAGCTGGAATGCTTCGAGTTAGTGCTGTCACTAGACAATTCATACAACAAAATCACAATTCAGACCTGCAATTGTAGGAGTAGCTGTCTCGTGGTTTGTTCATTCCCAGAGAGGCAGATCTCGTCTCCTCTCCTCACTAATCCTTTCTCCTCTTCCCCTTCCCCTCACTCTTTCTCTCACTCTTGCCACATGGTCCCACCACCTGCCTTGCTCCATCTTCTTTGCTCATCAGAACCTCCCTTCTTTTCTTTCAGCTCAGTCACCCAGCAGAAAATCACCTCCTTTTAGCTGCATTAGTTTTCTGCCAGGTTGGCACACTGAATCAGTTCTCAGAGGAGCCTGGGGAGGGTCAGTGTGCATGACAAGTGCCAGAAGCGCCTGTCTGGGAGCAGAGGGAGAGGAGGGGACAAAACAGAATGAAAGTAGGACTTGTCCGCACTTGTGGTTATGGATTGGCTGGGTGGTTGGCTGGTCCCATCGTGCTGAAGAAACCGAAAACATGAAGGCACTTTATAGGATCCAGTAATTGATTAGATAGATTACTCACATTTCTTTGAGGATGTTCAAACTCCCTGGTATACTCTGCTTCATTAACTCACATTATTAACCCTTCCAATCACAGCTTTTATTACTAAAGAAAATAGTTGCCACTTACAGTTCGCTGTCTGGTGCTCACAAAACTGAGTGGTAAGAGAAACAAAGATTAATAAAAAAAGCAAATTCATTGAAATTAAACTCTGCAATTTAGGTCTTCCATGCCCAGACTTTAATTTATGCCATGACACTTTGTTGTGTGAAAATGTCCAATAGAGCCAAGACTGTGTTCCTGCTTCAGCCCACCTTTCTGTAATGAGTATTTTGGCAGAGTAATTTGGCAGCCCTACAGTACATGAAAGGCTGTTTTTTTCTTGTGCTTTTTACACACCAGTACCCTTTTTTGTTCAAATGAGATTTTCTTGAAGCCTGTAATAATTTAAACCAACCCTCAACTCATATTTGTCCAAACACATATTTTAATATGATGTTTAAAATGTTGGTGTAGGTGTGTTAATACACATCATGTATTTGGACTAAAAAGCAAACCATCATTTTAATATTGTTTCATTACTAGTATTTGATGTGTGACACAAATTCATGACTGGTTAATGAACAAATGTCAGCATGGCACAACTATTTCTGTTACAGAGCAATCAGTGTCTCAATAAGGGTTTGTTAAAGCCAGGGTTTAATTGTTTTTCCTTCCTCAACAGTTCAGTGAACTAAATGCAATTTATTGTCTTCTCACTTTTTTCTCATTCCTCCTGAAACTTCCCAGTGTTTTCCGTGCTGCATCTGTACTGGAAGCCATGAGCATCTCTTTACTATTATCATCAATACAGCACGATAGATGCACTTGGATGATTTATATATAAATAAAACAAAAACTCTTTGCCCAGAGGAGGCTAAAATCAACTGTTTGAGGGCTGCAATTGCTATCACGTGGGCGGGATTGCTGTGTCCATGTGTTATCAACTTGAAAATTGTGGCTGAAAGCTTTAATTCTGCAGTCAGCTCTGCTGGTGAGGAATAGCTTCACGCCCCAGTCCTGCAGTTGGCGGTGCTGGCCGGCAGCCCAGCGCCTTTGCGGAGCCTGGCAGCGGGCAGCACCAGCAGACAGGATGACGCAGTGAGGTCCCTCACAATTGAATTTTGCTTGTTAGTGCTGCAAACCAACCCTTTTTCTTTCTTTTTTTTACTTTTTCTTCTTTTTTTTGTTTGGTGGTTTTCTGGGTTTTTTTTTTTTCCCCTTGCTTTCTTTCTGCAGGAAGGGCTCTAAAATCTCACACCTAGTGGCCCATTCCTGTTTGTGAGGAAGACACGGGCATTTTCTTTTGGGCAATGCTATGCAGAATTCCTTGGTGCAAAGCACTCTGACTGGCATGTTTTGCTGCTAATTGTGCAGTCCTTGTTCAGGCAGAATTCCTGTCATCTCCTCTGGGCATTTTGCCCAAGTAGGGAAACAGGATCCATTTTACAACTGTCTGTAAAAACAACCATCTTCCAGTTCTAACCTGTTTCAGATAGTTCATTGGCTACAAACAGTGAATCTGTATTGTTAAAAGATATTACCTGGCAGATTTTAGGTAATTAAAATATAAAATATCAATATTACATACAATTAAGAAAAGCTATCCTTTGATTTATGATTCTTTGTTGATATATTGAACAGTATTGCCCAATATACATCCTACGTATTGTAGTAATTATGTATTACAGGGTTGTATAGCTTTTTGAAACAGCAAAATGTAAAATGTGTGTTTAAAGACTTTGGTCACCTATTGGGAGTGATGTTAATTATGATTTGTGAATTATTTTCTGCATGAAATCACAATCTTTACAATAACAATATATAGATTATGAACTTCTCAGAAAACCTAATGCCTATGGGTGATATTTTGGTTGTTTAAGCACTGTCATTCTGGCAGAGCATTAATTTAGATTTTCATGCTCTAGTCAGCACCTTGGATGTCCTTAGAGTTTTACACTTGGATTAAAAATACATTGAATTCATCAAGCATATTGTTAGCAAAATGAACTAGGGACTTCCCTGTTGCAAACCCAGTTTTATGATTTTCTGACTCTAAATGACCTAAGAGAAAACCAGGAATGTTTGCAATTTTGCAATATAAACCTTTTCTCCCTAGCCTTGTGTAGTTTTGAATTTCTGAAATAAACTGTGTGTAAATAGATATTGGACTGGTTTCAATATTGAAAATTGATTCTATTCCTTCTCCAAATATGTCAATAGCAAGGCCACCACTTCCTGAAAATCATTAAGCAGAGCAGATCAGATCTGCAGTTGGTTCAATCCCAGATATGGATATTTGAAACAATTCTAAGTGAAGCTACAGAAAATTCAAAGCTCACAAACCCAAGGTCTGTCACCTGTGTACAGAAAAATCCTAGCTACAAGCAGGGAGAGATCAGGATGCAAGAGAAATAAGGAGAATTTGCATCAAAGAACATTCTATTGTGTTACAAAAGAAATAAATCTTATGTGTATGAAAATGATAAGCTTTAAGATTTGGAGAGAGTTGTGCAATTGACAATCAAATGGAGCCTAAAGGAAATTATGAGGTTTTACACTAAAGTCCTGAAATAAAGGAAGTAATATTTTACAGCAAAAAATTGCAAATGTCAAGATTAAATCATAAGACTTTGCACCATTGAGTCACTAGCTAGCTCTATAGCTTCTTCAGTTCTTAACACAGGGAAAGACCAACTTTCATGGTCAATAAAACTTAAGAACTTTAGAAATACATTTAGGCATATAAATCATATATTTGTGACTTTTCCTCCTCCAATACCTAATTAAGGGAAAAAATGAATATGTGGACTCTGTGGCTGCTAGCCTATTCTGGCATTTGTTTTCAAATTCGTTTTTAATCACTTTTGTTTGTTCCAAGGAAATTATACTAATTTCTCAATTTAAAAAGAGTCAAGTGAATAGATCAGTGTGGTTTTTTTAGTCTGTCTTGTTGCAGTAGTGAAATCTTGAGAAGGTATACCTTGAAATGAGCAAGCCAAACCAGATTCAGAAGTGGAAAATCCAGAGCTCAATTGCCTAAACTGCTTTCTCCAGTCCAAAGCTGGACAGGTGGTGACCCAGATTGAATCAGTAGTTGTGGGAATGATTTGATTCACAAACAGGGTTATAAAATTTTATATGGAGATGCCAGTGAAAGTCACAAGATCATAGAGCAAAAGACCTTATTCACATAAATTACCTGAATGGCTATGAAGCATAAAGGAAATAAATTGAACAATATTGCCCATACTTAGCTTACAGGCATATGGTACATAGCTTCACATGATATACATGATAACAATGGGCATATTTGTGAATCCATAGAATAATATTGATATATATCTCCTTAATAATTCAGAGAAGTCGCCTGTTCTGAGGCTTATGAATTCACACATACAGGTTATGCATTTTTCTGCATAAAGAAGGCTTTTTAAGCACAGAAACTTGTCTGTCTTTCCTCATGCAGTATCAGCTGGTCTAATACAGTATATTACCTTTCCTCACAAGCCTTATTTTTTTACAGACACAATCACACATACACGTTGGGCATCTTTATAAGAAATTAATTTTGGTAAGTGTGGGGGCATTCAAAGGGGGATATTAATTTCTGGAGGGGGAACCTCTGGTGGTACCTGGCAGTACAGCACACATGGTTCACATCTGGCATGAAAACAAATTTTTTTTTATAGCTAGCTCCACACCTGTACCATATGTAAATACATATAACAGCAAAATATTTCCAACCCTGTCTACCCAGCTGATGCATTGATCTCAGCGGATTCTGAGATATAAACTTCAATTTGGCCCCCAGTCACTTAGTGGACACTGCCACCAGCAGCTCTGACACCGGGTTATTTGTTGTTGCTGTTTGCTGTCCCTGTTTGCACATTAATCCAGTGACAATTAGGTGTCAGCGAGCGTTGTTTCTGCTCGCTGATAGCCTTGGGCTCTGCGCTTGAAGCCCTAATCAGGAGTGTAAACTCTGCTATATTTCAATTTGGAGAAGCGCTCTTCCGCTAAGAGGCCCCTGGCACTGCGATAAATAAAACGCCTATTTACTCTATTGCCACACTTAGACATCTAATGCACTTACTACCGGCCCCCTAATCATGGCCCACAGTTAAATCCGCCTATAAATCACTCCATTCTCATCCTGCAGATTAGTGAAGCCATTTTCCCCAAACCCCACAATGAGCACTGTTTCCTTTTCTTGTTAGTCAAAAGCGAGATGATTTTTATTGGGTTGAAGACAAGCTCACAGATGGTAAATCGTGTGGAGGGAAATGAGATGAAGAGTCCTGTGGCCTAGTGGGGACGGCAGGTGGGACAGGGCGGGCTGTGACTCTGGTAGGCATCATCCCACCCCAGTGCATCACACCCCAGCGGCGCATCACCCCACAGCTCTGCACCCTGGCGACATCTCTGCACGCATTGCGCTGAAAGGCAGCAGCCCGCAGGTGTGACGAATGCGTCCGGCTTCAGCAGCCAGTGCAGGCAGAGGGCAAAAGGGGCGTGTGGGATATCTCTCCATGCTGTGCCACCCACTGCTGGGTTTATCTGCAGAGGCTTCTGGACATGCACAAACGCGGCTGGCACAGAACAAGGTCTGGAGAAACAAGCACGTGCCATCGATACATTCCCACCAGGAGCAGTCCAGCTTTATCCTCCACAGCACTGCTACGCACAGTGGGAGCAAACACAGATGCAGAGCATTTAATACAAACAGCTTGGTTCTCCTTAAAAACAGCACCCTCTCTCAAACCTCCTCCATATACCTTCAGATAAGTAGCACTACCTAGTGCACAGATGTTTTAGTATACCCAGGCACCTAATGCAACTGTAATGCGTAATGCAATACATTCTGCCTTTTTTTTCAGTGGCTGGTAAGGAAGAGATCCTGGGATTTTAAAAACAGTTTCATTATTCTCAACCATTCACTGAATAATTTCTGTGAACAGTTTCCAGTCTTATTCAGGTGAAATTTGTTGCAAATATCTGATATTTTAAATTCTACCGGGTTAATCGGTTGCATAGGTCACGCACCTGTCTGCGTATCTTTGATTGAAGGAGCACTGTGCTGAGATATCAGATTTTCTGTGCAATAACTATAATAAATTCAAAATTCATTATCCGTAAATATTCTGTGACATTTGCTCTAAATTTTGGCACAAGGTTCTGATAGCAGACCCCTGTCTTATGAGGACCACAAAAAGCAAGCAAAACTGAGAAGCAAAGCACAGCATGCTCAAAAACCTCCAAGTGAATCAAAGAAATCATGGGGGGCTGCTTTTATTTTCACAGCATCAGTCTGTTACTCTTGATACGTGGCAGAATTGCGTCCCCTTTCTGGGGACGAAGCTTTCACATTACATGTTCTCGCAAAAGCCATCCGGGGGATGGCAGAGATTTACATCACCCCCAGAACACGATGTGCCTCACACGAGGACATGCACCCATATGGGCCATTGAGGGGGAAGTGGCAGCTGTCACTGTGCTGGGGCCCACGCTGCCACAGGCTCTGCAAATTGACCCTCCAGCACTAAGTCCCTGCTCCATCTCCACATCCACCGGGATAAAATTCAGCCCCTTCTCTCAGCCTTCTCTCCCTGCTCCTCACTTTTCAGGTTCTAAACAGGGTGGATTGCAGTGAAGAGCTCCTTGTAATCTCTCTTTAACCATTTCCATATGACAACTGCTTTGGACCCCCACAGCCGAATGAAAAGGCCAGAAGCCTTGGCTCTGCTGGGGGGTGGGTGCCCCTTGGGAAACATATGTAAACAAAGCCCAGCTCTGTAGCCTTTTGCACCTCTCTCTCTTTTCCCATTCTTGCTTGGATCTCAGGTGGAATTAAAGGGATTAAAGCTGAGCGTAAATGAGGCGAGTGTGTAAAATGACTCCTTTCTGAACCAAACGGCATGTTCCGTGCTGAGGAAATGAGATGCCCATTTAAATCTCATCCATCCACCGCCTGTGGCCACCACCATGTACCTGCCTACTTAGCCCAAGGGTTAATTAATTGAGGCTTCAATGCACTATTGCAAGAGCATTATTGCATTTGATACTCTACATCTGTGATTTAAAACTCTTTCAGTCCCTTGTCAGCAAGGGAGGGTTTTAACTAGGAAATTAGCATTCAGATAAGGGTACGCTCTATTTGCTTCTGAAAGGAAGGAAATATTAAGGATGCTGGTGCACAAACCAAGCTGTAATATCCTGTCCCATCCTAGAAAGGACTCTTGGGCCCCACTTCCCAAGGGGACACTCTCTACAAGGGGAATAGAACATAGGAAAAAGAAATTACAATTTTCAGTGGAAATATCATAAAATAGAAAACAGACAACAAATTGTGGTTTATTTTTCAGAAACTTCCTCTTATTCTACCATAATTACATGTTTCCTGTCTTGACACCTGGCTTATTTTAAATACCCAATCACCCAACTGGCTTATATCCATACCATATTTCAGTCTTCTTATGGAGTTGGTATATTAATATTACTCCCCATCTAGTTAAGAAGATTTTAATAATAACTTTAATTTTCTCCAAATAATCAGAAAAATAATTATTCCTTGCTTTCACATAATGTCCTTGCATTATACTCAATGGAATGTGTATGTAATCCCCAATCATTGAAATGAAACACACATTTTCCAGCAATAAAACACAATAGTTTGGGATATGAAGTGACAAAGAAGGTATCCAACTGAAGCAGTAGAAAGAATTAAAGGTAGAAAGAATGCAATTTACCCAACCTTGAGTCTAGTAACCAAACCTCAAAACTGTGAGAAAAGTGAAAGCCATCCATGAGCTATGGTGATTGACACAGCAGGTCACTTTGCTGCAAATTTCTCATTGTAAGAGGACAGCTTAGTTAATATGGAGTTTCATTCCTTTCTCTTTTGGAAAGAGCCACTTGCCCAAGAAGAATTACAGACACAGGGCTCTTCAGAATGGGTTTAATCTAGAACCAGGCAGAAATCACAGCATGCTCCTCCTCTGCCTCTCTAGTGCAGAGATGAAAACCTAGGAATGGGTTTGGCCAAGCAAGAGGCCTGGAGTGAATGGACATCCACAGCTACCTCTGCCAGGGGATGGTCCATGAAGCACTGTGCCTTGGAAAGATGGGCTCAGCAGCATGTCGCACCATATAACTGCTTATTGCTGTTTGCCGGTGTTGCAATGATTGATCTATTTTGAAGAGTTCATTCCCTCTCCAGGATGTCACATCATTTTGTTGAAAATAAAGGTCACAATGCTGCCCTCTTCTTCCACTCTCCTTGGGGAATCGGGGTGGCCACGCAAGGTTCAGTGTGCCTGCAGTGCCTGTGGCTGGAGCGTGTCACAGGGTGAAGCAGCTGGGTGCCCCAGCACAGCAACAGTTGCATGGATATCTAAAACAGGAAGTGCAGATTAACTTGTCCAGTTGAAACTACAGGGGGAATTTAGGAAGACAGAATGCAATCAGCCAGGACACTGAGGTTAACACAGTTAATCTTGTGGAAAGTGCAGTGGGACCTTTAATAACTGCAACTGGTCAAGGCCTCAGTTTTATGTCTCATCCCAAAGATGGCACTTTCCAGTGTTTGGTGGTGCTGTTGTGGCTGGAGGAAGGGAATAGTGCCACCTACTGCAACAGCATCATCTCTCATAACACCTGGGCTCACCTGAAAAGTGTCACCAGCATCCTGGATTGTCTGAAAAAGTAGAGTGCTAATTAGAGTTTTTACTGGTTTTCATTTATAGGTGGTTTGTTCTTCCTTAGGACCCCTTCCATCTATTAGCTATGATGTCTGACCTTGGCAAGCAGAGTTGTTAGCTGGGGGATGGCCAAGCACTGTCTCTGAGGGTTAATCTATTATCCCACCAGGCATGGGGATGGGAGCAACCGGTGCTCTTTTCGACCAAGTCATGTCACTTTTGTTTGAGCTTCTTGACAGACAGCTCTTAAGCACTTCACAGGGCTAATTGTCATCGACTTAAGAAGCTTGTTAGATGTTTGCACAAAGGTTTTTTATCCTTTCAACAATTAATCTTTGAACCACAGAGCTTAATAAGGCACTATGAACTTCACTGTGGTATTTTAACAAAGCACTGAGACTGCTGTATGCAGTTCAGGTTTATGAACAATGACACAGGACTTTATTTAGCAGGAGGCAATCTATCCACTGTAAATCAAATATCTCTAAGCCAGCCTCAGAACAATGGTGGGCATAAATCAATGTGTTGTCAAGCAGGCCATATCTAGTCTTTAAGACATATGTCTGTTCTGTATCTTTCTTTGATCTGTGGGGCATACACACTGTTTTACTACAAGGAGCATTTCATGAGCCCAGGTTTCTTGGTAATCCCTGTATTCCTGGTACAGCCCTTTAAAGTAGGACTATATTTAAAATTCTGTAAATATGTGAATATTTTCTGACACCCACTGGTAGTTCTGATTTTCTACCCACAGTGCAGAAGGTACCTGCACAAATGTTTTGATACGAGGCTTATTGCAGAAGGGTTAAAAGCAACAGCAAAGCAAATTGCATATTTACTCTCCTCAGATGCAAAGAAGATACAAACATGTGTGCACTATAAATTTGTTGCAGAGGTTAAAAAGAATACAGCATTGTTAAAACTATAGGTGTGATTCCAAAAATGAGGTGTAAGGACCAGTCCCACAAGGGCTTAAATACACTCTCAATTCTGACAGAAAAAGAGAGGACCTTGAGGAAGCTCATGTTACATGACTGCATGTTTATATAGGTTGTGATTAACAGGGAAGAAACTAAAATACTTTATCAGATGAAGGTCTACACTCTGTGTCTTAATCAAGCACAGGGCAGAGAGGAAAGTACCTAATACTCCAGAGATGAAATGGTTTCATGAGAGCCACACCCCCGAAGTTGCCTTTTTAGAAAATGTAATAGGACTTTTTCAGTTTCATAAAGTATCTTGATAACTGGAAAGTGCCAGTTAATGGTACAATGTTCCAACTATGAATTTTACAAAGATTAATCTACCCCTTTAGGATCCAAAGGAGCCAATCAAAAGCTGCCCAGTCTTCGATGTTTTACAGTCTCTGTGGGCAAAAAGCTCAGCTGAAACTACCGTTCAACATCCTAAACTGTCATCTTCATCTTCTTCTAGCATAAAAATACATATTTTTCCCCATAATAAAGATTTTTTATAATAGCAATAAAGTAACTCTAGAGAACATGGTTGTCTTGAGATAGCTTAACTGTGTGTGGTACCTCATAACACTCTGGGGACCCAGCCACCTCATAATATTCTCTTTCTTTACCATGCCTTCCTTAATTAGGGAGTGAAGCCAAAAGGTCAATGCAGGATAAAAATGTAAATCTCAAAGTTTTCATGTGGACCCTAACTCCATATCATAAAAAATATATAGTGTGCTCATCACAAAGCTTAGTACATTAGAAGAGAGAAAGTTAATGTTTTATGTTCTCAACATTTTAGTGTTTTAGTGAGACAACAAAAAAACCTTACATTTTTCTGTATAAAATTGTCTTTCTTCTGCAACCGATAATTATTAAGTTATTAATTTATTCTCTATGTACAAAATTTTACAAATATGACATATATGATAAATATAATAGTTCCAGAATATTCAGGTACACCTAACATTTCCTTTATTTTGCTTGTGTATACCAAACACTGTGCATGCCACTCTGGAGAGACACACAATATGGTACTGCAATCTTCTCATCCTTATTCCAGTTATCCAATGAAAGCAAACATAATTTCATTTCCAGATCTTATTACTGAATTTGAGTATTGATGTCATAATAAACAGCATGTTTCAGCTCTTTATCTTGTTGGTTCTTTCATTATTTGCTGAGCTCCTTTCCAATTGTTTCCTGATGATAAAAATATGCCTACTTTCAAACTATGTATTTTGACAGTGTTAGATAAATTTTTTAACTCTAATCTCAGTTCTTAACCAGTTTTTATCATAAGTGATGGTTGCAAACCACTAAATACTCAATAATCAATCTAACAGTGTAATTCTGTTAGGGATTCAATTATGTGTTTTTCCCTTCTCTGATTGTAGGTAAATAGGTGGACAAGATGTACGTCACTCTGACTGACATTTGACCAGCTACTTTGGATTTAGATCAGATGGACAATATAAGAAATATAAAAGTTTTGCCTCTCAGATCTTGATTCCCACTCATCTTTAAAACAGCATCACTATTCTAACAAGGCATATTTGCTCTCAGAATTGCAAGTACATGATTTTTCTGGATATTCAACTGCGAAATATTTCTTATTTTCATTTTTTATGGCATCATTGCTATGAGTGACACCTTCTCTGTACCAGAACACAGAAGGCTTTTCATTAGGCAGTATATTGAAGTAGGTAGCTGTTTTACAGATCGGCTCTAAAATAAGAGAATGTACTTTCTTGTTTGCTTCAGCTAACTATTAAGGAATAAACAGCTACCTTTACAATTTTCATACAGGTTTTCCTGACAGCCAAAATTAAGTAAAGGTATCACTCTGGATGTTCATAAGCTTGTTTCATCTATTATTCAGATACATCACTTATGTAGTACATTCTGTAACGAGTTGTGGTTGAGATGTTTGTACACAAATTTTGTGTACAACCAAAGAACAGGCAGTTCAAGAATCTACTTCCAAAGGGCTGGTTGCTTTGTGTTATCCAGTCTAAAAGTTCCTTCAATTCAAGATCCTTATATCCTTCAAAACAGGATTCCTGTTTTTATTCACAAGCACAGTAGGCTGCAACAACATAAGCACATCTGATGGACCTCAGCTCTGAACTGAAGGAGAACACATTCTGTTCCATTACTCTGTCTCCATTTCCATTCTGAATCTTCTCTAAATTGCTATGCAGTGTGTTAATTATTTCTTACAGAGTGGGCAATTTCTCCACTGGAAAATGAAATAGTGCTTCAAGCAGTTTGGAACAGGCCACCACTCCTTGTTACCAAGCTGCAGGGCTGGTAGAGCAGAGAAGGCTAGCAGTTGCCTGCTGGAAGTCTGGAAACTCTCCAGACTCTCTGGAACTCTCCATTCAACCCACAGAATATTTCAGTCCTTCCCTGCAGTTTTAAGGCTGAAAAAATGTAAAAGTGTGACTTGTGTACCTTCCATTCTGCTGGGTTTGTGCTATGATGGGTTGACAAGCAGAAACTCCAGCAATGCTAGGAGAAGGTTAAGAATATTATCTGTAATTAAAACAATGGACAGCTGAAGGAAGGGGGTTTTTTTCTGTTCCCCAAACAGAAGAAGACAGCAATGGTGTTGGAAAAGCAAAGTATCTAAAAAATTACCACGAAACTGCCCAAGCCACTTCAAACACACACAAATCCCCACACCCACCCACCCACTCACACACACGCATATGCACTTTTCAAAAGGATCTTTTAAAAGGGTGTGAGCATCCCTCTGGATTTCAGGTCAGGGCAGAGTGTTCCAGAAATTTACAGGATATTGGACCATGAAATTATCTTCCTGTCATTTTATCCTTATCTCCTCTTTTAGAAAGAACAAAAACAACCAATAACATTGTTAAAAAGGAAAAAATGAAAGAATCATGCCACACCAATACAAACATTCCTCTTCCCACATTCTGTTTTCAGGTATTAAAAAAATTACTTCCATTATGCTTTCTAAGTGGATGAAAATGTAATAGAGTTTATTTTTTGTACATTTTTGCTTGCCTCAACAAGATCAAGGGAGCCTGAAGCCCAGAACTGGTACTAGGAGAGTTATGACAGCAGTTCCAATGACAAACTTCACATTCTTCGTACCTGTTGAAGTGATGGCACATCTGTGCCTCAAGTTTGCTCTATTGTCCCTCGAGATGAGCAAAACAGTAATCCTGACAATTTAATACATCTCCAAAAGAGACAATACGAAACCAATTTGTATTTGTTTTCCCCTTTTCAAGGGACACATCTTTGAATTCAAACCATTATCTTCACAACCTGAAATGTAAAGCCCATCATATATGTCCTGTATGGTGACAGGTCATATTCCTAACTCCAGCCAGCAGTGGCTTATTAAACATTGCTTCCCAGAAGTTAATTACTCTTTGGTGTAGCTAAGAAATTAGGATTCCAGTTGCATTTCATGGGCAGTGGGAACTGTGTCTCTTCTCTAATTAAAATCCGTTTTTGTAATGCAGAGCAGAAGAGGCAAATAGGCCTCAGATTTGATTTGAAGGCCACTGATTTCTTCTGTGAGGATCTGATAGTGAGCTGTTTTATGATTAGTAGCATATTCATCATGTAGAAGAGATGAATTGTGTAAAACTTGCTTAAATTATGTGTGCATACTCTGGGGTACCTATGTGTTTGAGGACAAAGAGGTGAAAGAAAGTGAAAATATCCTATTAAACCTCATTTAAGAACAGCTTTAGCATTTGTGAAGTGTAGGGCCTCATTAAAGCCACCATTCCTAGAATCCAGGAAAAACACTTTGTACAATTCAATTGTTGTTTCTATAACTAATTATTTTTATTTTCTAATATATGCCTTGTGCAATGAGCAAAGAGCAGATTTCCCCCCCATTCCATTTAGCACAGCTTCAAATGCTTACAATAAAGGTGAGTGCATTTTACTGCTCTTTGGCTTCAGCTAATTTTGTTCTATAACAAAACCAATTAGACTGGTGTAGTCCCAATTTTTCCCCTCATTTCCAGCTGCTGAACCTGAATCTCTCTCAAAAGTACTTTATTTCTCAGCCACAATATTTTTTTAATGTCATAATCAATTGATTGTTGTTTGGTTTAAATAGAAGAGATGAGAAAGCAACGGAACAGGCAGCTTCAGAACAAAAATTGGAACATGAAGAGACACTTCAAGTCTTTGCTTTTCTACTGATGAGGCAATCTCTATTTATGAAAAATAAATTAATTCCCTGCTTATGTTTGCTGTTTTCCTAGTTATATGCATTTTCACCATTAATTAATGGAGAGATGAGAGACTGCAGAACAACAAGCCCTATGCAATATGAATGGATGCTTGGCCTGACTGAATAGCTATTCTCCTTCAAGCATTGTTTTAGGTGGTGGCTGCATCAAGGATAAGACTCTTTCTCCTCTTTGTGGTGTGTCCTGAGCAGCCGCTAGAGACCTGGCCAAGCATCTGAATAAAGGGTAGGAATCTTACCAACAGGCAAAACATTAGTATGGCAGATAATATAATGTTCTGCATGGAAAAACATAACAATTCCTCACTTTGCTTATTTGGTAAAAAACAATTCTCTATAGATACTGCTGGAGAGAGATAAGTTCTTTCTAGCTGTCCAGCTGCAGTGCGTGTTTAGTGCAAATGGATTTGTTTGACTACTGGCCTGTCTTGAAATTCTTCCTCTGTAGGGCTTTTGTCTAATTTAGATGTCCATTTCATAGTGTAAACAGGTGCTGTGTCTTTGTCTTATGTTAAAATAGCAAGGGGTAAGAGGGAGAGCACCTAGCCTTTTTCCAGCCATGTGTGTGTTGTATGCTAGTTACTTGCTACAGTATTAAACTCTATTTTTGGTAGATACCAAGCCCTTCATTTAAGATCTGGCTAAAAGAAGTAAGAAGCTACAGTATCTTCAGATTTCCTGAGAAAACAGCATGCAATAACTGGAGAAAGGAAGATCCTCCACACCCCTATACTCATGCTTTTCAAGCTAAAGTCTTATTAAGTTTTAAAAAAAGTTCTACATAATGCCTCAAACACAATGAACATCTTTAGGAATGACAACAGTATATCTAAAAAACTAATATTAACAACCATAGCCATCTAGCCTAGCAGTAAAATGAAGTAGCTAGAGAATGTTCCTTAAAAATGTGAGACTCCTTTAATCCATGTAAGCTTGTCACAGAGCTGTGTAATAAAGCTAAGTCATGTGAATTTGTAGTTAAAAGATGAACCAATTAGAGACTGAATAATTTGTGATATAACTGATAATAGGTCAAAGCAAGGTTATTGCAGGAAATGGACTTGACTTTGGAGAGAACATTAGATATTTGCAGGGCTAGCAAAAACAGCTTCTCAAATTAAAGTGTTAGTAAGCAGTGAAAGAACAAAAGTGCATCTCATTAAAAACAAATATCAGGATATATAAAGGTATACAATCAGAATACAGGACTACAGCCAGTGAAACAAAACAAATATAATGTGGAGGGCAATATTTCATGTATGATTTTAAAGAAAACATGCTTAGTTTTCATTCAAATGCAGACTTTCTTTTTATAAAAGGAGGATGTTTACATATGCATTTAGTATTTAAATAATGCAAAAATCCAGAAGAAATGGGCCAAAATTGTGACTCACCTATTCCCAAAACATGCAAAATATCAATGATATGATGAAGAAAATAATACTAAATTACCTGCAGCACAATAAGAGCAGTATCTGAAGGTGGGCTTCCAGAAGAAGTCTTCCTCATGACAAGATTGTCTTGACAAGTCTCTTTCTGGTTTACTTCTCAAGAAGTAAACAGCAAAGCACCTAGATGAGTTTGATAAAGCATACATATATACAAAAGAATGGACCTCCACCTTCTTACAGAACCTGTTGTTTTGCCTTCTCTTAAAAAACCCATCATGCCTACCCCTGGCTGAACATTATACACACAACTCCAGACAAAACCACTCCTGCCCATGAGATGACACAAGGGAGGTATAATGTAAAAGGAGGCAGTATAACACGTATAAGACATGATAATTTTTATTTAAAATTCCACAAAACCACTAAAAACCCCTTAAATATATACACATACATCCAAATATGTCAAAGTCACACTTCTCATCTTGACTTTTGTATACAAAATACAAACACATTTGTATTTGTAAATACAAATGGAGAAATCATCCTTTCTCACACTTAGGGCTGTGAGAAATACATTTTCATACAGGAAGCCCAGACACTTGTACATATATAACAAAAATCTAAATAACACCTACTATTTTTCTTTTGATTTGTCTAGTGACCACTTTGAAATTTTCTCTAGTTTTGCCTTTGTTCCTAAAGCTACCTATTTCCTTGCTGTGCTTGATGATATCACCTCAATCTCTTTGGCTCTTCTATGTGGATACCACTGAAGGTGAAGCTGTTGTCTTTCTGAGCTTCAGCCTGGACCTTTCCCAGGCTGGAAACCTTTCTCAGTACCAAAACAAGAGACGGAAGAAAGAACAACACAGATAAACACCTGGCGTTGACCACGGAACCATGTGAATGTCTCATGATGTTTTTGCAGAAAGCATGTTTTCAAAGAGGTGTTGCCTTCTTGGACCAATGAGTCTTTTCTACTTTGTTTTTCACGATCTCTCTTACATAAATGCCATGGCTTTTCAGTAAATCACTTCCTCTTACTGCTTGGAAGGAGTTGTGTTGCTGCATTATTCGCTGTTCCTAATCAGACAGTGACACTTCCATACACACACTACCATGAGTGGAATTTCTGTGAAAACATAAAGAGAACATATGGATTCTGAGTGAATGTGCAGATGCAGGAGAATAAGCAAGAGCTTTTCAGCCAAACTTTATTGGGTTTGTGTGGCAAGATTTTGGCAGTTACTGGGGTTACTGGGGTGGCTTCTGTTAGAAACTGCCAGTGGCTTCCCCCATGTTCAAAAGAGCCAGCTCTGGGACAGACTTGTCACTGCCCATGGCTGAGCCCATCAGTGATGGTGGCAGCACCTCTGGGATAATGTATTCAAGAAATGGGTAAAAACCGGCCCAAGGCCGACTGCAGCCCCAGAGAGGAGTGAGATTATGTGAGAGGAACTACTCTGCAGACACAAAGTCAGCCAGGAAGGAGGGGCAGGAGGTGCACCAGGCAGTCTTCTGAGACAGGTTAATGTCTGAAGGAACTGAAGAAAGCCATCAGAAGCCTACGCTGGAGCAGATTTGCTAGCAGAACTTGTTACCCTATGGGCACCCACGCTGGAGCAGCCTATTCCTGAAGAACTGTACCCCATGGAAGGAACCTGCACTGGAGCAGTTCATGAAGAACTGCAGAACATGGAAGAACCCACCCTGGAGAAGTATGTGAAGGAACATCTCCCATAGAAATGATCCAACACTGGAACAGGGGAGGAGTGTGAAGAAAAAGTGACAAAATGTGTTGAACTCATCACAGCCCCCATTTCTCATTTACTTATGCTGCTTCTGGGAGGAGGAAGAGGAAAAAGGGAATAAAGATGAACCCAGGAAGAAGGGAGAGATGGGAGAAGTATTTTTAAGATTTGGTTTTATTTTTTATTGTGTCATTATTCTACTCTGACTTACTCAGCAGTAAATTAATTTCTGCATCAAACCAGTTTTGCTCATGAAACTGGGTGATCTCTCCCTGTATTTATCTCAACACATGAGTCTTTTGTTTTATTTTTTATCATCTGCCAGACCAGGAGGGGAATGACAGAGATGCTTTGTGGGATCATGGTGTCAACTCATTACATAAACCCATGAACTAATTGCAACTGAAATGAAGAACCGAAGGGGAAGCAACTTTACAGCAGCTTTCACTTCAAAGCACATGAAGAGAAAACAAAGGACACATTTTCAATTAATAGAACTATACCATCCCCCTAAAACGTGAACCCAGGTATTGCAGCACACTACCAGTCTCACCAGAGTTCACCTTACTTTTTAGTTTCAGGTCCTGGGAAGAAGCCATCCAGTGAGGATGCTGGAAGTATTGCACTGGTAATAGTTTTAATCTGTCCTTTTCCTTTGTGTTCTTCAAGTGGGTCCAAGGAGCTGCCTTCAGAAGTGGATCAGTGAAGTGAGACTTCGTGTAAAACTCTGCTTACTTCCATTAGAACTCCAGAAAGAAAAGAATGGTAAGAGAAGATGGATGAATGTGCTCCAAATATTATGAAATTGAAGGCAAAGATAAAGCCCTTGAGGAAAATACTCTATTAAAGCACAGCGACTTTTAAGGGTCACTGGAAATTCGAACCAAGAATTTCTTCATGATTAAAAGAAAAAAAGCAACAGAAGAGGAAGGGAACGAACACACATTTCATTTTTGATGGATCAAATTATGACAGAGAACATGTTTGTGCATGTGAGGGGAATGGGGGGCATGGGGCCAGAGCCACATGGAGGAGATTTGTATGCAATGGGAATAAATCTGTGAAAACGTGTAAGTGGAGCTGCAGAAGGGAATCTGCAGCCGCCTGAGCCAGGCAGTTGAATGGCAGAGAGGATGGAGGCTATTTGAATACTGATGTGGCCCTCACTTTAAAGAATCTGCCTGATTCTTTAAAAAAATAACAGATTTTTACTTTTTTTCCCCCTTCAAACATATCAAATACAGTACTTGGTAAACAAACTGCAACATTCCAAATGGAAAAATGCACAGAAAAGCTGAAGCAATCAAAATGAGTGCCAAGCTATAAAGAACTGGTTTGATAATAGGGCCCTAAGAAAGAGGCAGCTCAGATATGTTATCAAGAGAGATATGATGGAATGCAACAAGGGTAAATAACTGAATTACGAAAATTAGCAATAGAGACAGTTATGTTACTTTTTAATTGTTCCATGGAAGGGTTTTATACCTCCTGAGAAGTACATATTTCTGACAAGCAAAATAGGCAGATATTTTGCTACAGAGAACCAATGCAGAATATATTCCTCCTCTGGAAAGGCAGGAGCTAGCAGTACTTAGTGGTATTAAAAAGAATCACTGTGATGTGTATTTCTTAGTAGCAATAATCTGAGTGTTGGAAAGCATGCAAACTTCATTCATAATTTGTCAACTCCACATCTTCATAATTGTGTGTACGGCCACTTCACAGATGAAATAAAAAGAAAGGTAGACACTTGGCCAGGAGATGAGAGCACAGAAAAGAGCAAAGCAGAAAGTGACTGAACATACTTTTTTTATTTCTAGTGATATAGTCCAAGTATATCAATTTAATCAAGGAGTACGTAGGATGAAAGATCAACTAAATTTGAAATATTCATTACACATTCACAGAGAAAAAAGAACTGGAAATTATCTTGTCTGTGTCCTAAAGCTGTACTGTATGTCATCCTGACAGATTCTTTACTTAACTTGTAATGATTTCTGGTTCTGGAACTTCTACAACCTCTCCAGCCAGCCTGTTCAGTGACTGTACTGTCCCTAGCATCAGATAACTTCCCTGTGCCTAAATCTAACCTTGCTACTTTACTTTCTATTCATCATGGACACAGGGAACCCACTATTCAATGATCTTCCCAAGGGTCTTTCAGGTATTGCAGTAACAGTTTGCATATTACCCAAAGGCTGTTACATTATCCTCCACAAAGGAGTGGTATACCCTGTGAATCACAAAGCTGTTTACACAGGAAAAATGATATCTTCCCTGCAGCATAAAGACTGGTGAGTTAAAAAAATACATTCTCATTGTGAAATTGTCTTCTTGCTCACAGTGCACTGTTGTATGTGCACAGATATGCTCTATAGATGACAAATCCAGACCTGTTCTTTGGGTGTCATCCACAAAATTTCTGAGTTGCATTGCCAAAGATAAAATCTGACTTATTCATACCCAAAGAAAACAAGTTGTTAATGACTTTTGATCTCCACTAAATTCATAGGAGAGCTAAGCAATAAAGCACAATATGGAGAGCTCTATGACAAGTCAAGGTGTTGCAAATGCAGGAGCCACAATCTCACATCCAGCAGGTAAAGTCTGCTCAAGATGACGCTCCAGACCAAGCCTGCAATCAGATGACTGTCACTATCTGCAAGCCCTTGGGTACAGCTGGATGAGGATATACCCATCTCATTTGTTTCAGCTTTTATGGTGTCCAACTGAAGATGGGCCAGGGATTTGCTTCTCAGAGGACCATGAATTGAACTGAGAAAATCAAGTGCTGTCTATAGTTTCCAGCAACGTAGGATGCATTTAAAGTTATCCATTGTTTCTGAAAATTTAACCCATAAACTTTCTCCGTGGAAGTAGGTTCTCCATTTGTAAGTTCTACCTCCTGGTGCCAGGTTAGATGCATATCTGTCACATCTTCCAAATTACTCTTTAAATGATAAGGACTTGTTTTTAAAAGCAGGACAGTAGCCAATTTCTCCAGAATAGGATTGAGTATTTTTCTTGACTTGTTTCTGTTGTCCTTGATATTTGCATTGTGCAAGATGTGTTTCAGGATGACTGCCACATAAAATTCTCCTCCACTAATATTCAAGATGGTAACATTTTGGTTTCTACAACACAATTTTTGATACATCAGTTTTGAAAATTTTCTGCTTTTTCTAGATGAGCTACTTGCCCGTTACGGACGTTGCTTGTGGGCTGTGACCCAGGAAGAGGTACTTGCCATAACACCACAGCTGGCCTTAATTTTAACATTTTCAGCATATTCTTATAGCTGTTTCTGGGTATATTTCTGGTGAAGAAAGACTGGTCTTTGGGTGTTTGCCAATGGAAACAGTGGAGAAGCCTTCTTTTTTAATTTTTTTTTTAATTGGAGCTGAAAGGAGCCTGATAAAAGGCAGTTTCTGCAATTTGTTGAATTAATAAACTAACCAGAAATTATTAATATTTTTAAACAAGAGAACTCATAGATGTCTTCTCTTGGTCTCACTCAACTTCAACTGCTCTCTTTGAATTAATGCCCAAAGACAATTATTATTTATATCACAGCAACACCTAGAGGTTCCTACTGAAATCAGAGCACTCTTGCACAAAGTACAGAAAGGTGAGACCCAACCTGTATTCTGCAATCCAAACTGATCAGCACAAGAAAGAAGAGCAGGGGAAGCAGTAGGAGCCAAGACAAAAGAACATATCTGTGCTCACAAAGGTCATCATGTGCCTTCAGAACCTAAGTGGCAACCCAAATATTTCACCATCCTGCTCGCAGAGATCATAGCCAAAATCAGATGGATACCACCACTGCTTTTGTTCTAGGACCCAAGCTGCAGGGAACTGAGTGCTGGGGCATTCCCAGTGGAAGAAAAGCACCTGTAAGGGAAAACACATCCAAGACCAACCCTATCTACATCCCAGTAGGATTTCTGAGTCTAGAGCACTGATGGGAGAAGTGTGAGGAAGAGCAGTATGAGGAAGCAGCATTTTTGCTCATCAAAATGTTTTGTAACAGCTCTGCTTCTGCTATGCAGTTTTGGAACTAATCGAAGATTTAGAAATGGCAAATGAAAAATCTCTGGGCTTACTTTCTCCATCTCCTGGGGTTAAACAGGGATACAAAATGTTTCAAGGTTTGGAAATCACCCGGCAATGTACATTCATTTTTGACTCCAGGCTTTTATTGGAGCTTTAGTGGAGAGAGCTTTAGTTTTGAGGTTAAATTACTGGTTGGAGAGGACAAAAGCAGACAAAAGGCAAGGGGTACCACATCCAACCTGCAAGATGGATGTGTAACGGGAATGATTTGGAAATACTGGAAAGAGCAAACTGATCCTGGTGGTAGTGTCAATAGCCTCCCCTGTGAGCACTAATTATATTATTACAGAAACAGACTAACACAAAACTAAAGCACAAAAACATACATTTAAGATCTGGCCAGATGCCAGTGTGCTCAAGGTACATTCTTCATACCTGCAGTATGGTATTGTGTTATTTGTTTTGTTGGACTGCTCAGGAGCACTAATAGTCAACCCATGTTCTGCTGTGGTCCATGCATAAAAATACAGAAGACAAACACCCCACCTGCCTCCAAAGAGATCACAGTGTACATGCAAGATCAAAGGGGTACTGGCAGCCTAAGATAGTGTACCCAGTGAGATGGCCATTTGTCTCCAGCTATCCATGGTCTGGCTGTTAGTAAAGCACAGAACTTTGAAGAAAGGCTTTGAGGGAGAACACCATGACTTCAATGATGTTTTCAGTAATATTGTCATTAGAGAGGCATATGGATTTTTTAGTTATTTCTCCTTTTGCATTAAATCCTCTTACTTCATACCTACTAGGAGAAATGTTCCAAACCAAACATAATGCAATGTACTGCAGTGAAAGAGGTCACTCAGACAAGCATCAATAGCTGCTTGTGAGAAAACAAGGACATTACAAACAATATATCAGCCCTTTGCTTGATGCTTCAGGTTTAAATATACAGCACCTTTCATTTCCTGGATTGTAAATAGCAAGTATTTGGTAATGGGACTTAAGCAATTCACAAATCATGGAGGAAGGGAAAGAACACCCACTTTATTTTTGGTGGATCAGATGATGCTGGAGAACATGTTTGTGCATGTGAGGGGAATGGGGGGGCATGGGGCCAGAGCCACATGGAGGAGATTTGTATGCAATGGGAATAAATCTGTGAAAACGTGTAAGTGGAGCTGCAGAAGGGAATCTGCAGCCGCCTGAGCCAGGCAGTTGAATGGCAGAGAGGATGGAGGCTATTTGAATACTGATGTGGCCCTCACTTTCTTCCATTTCCATTAATGACATGCTCATCAAGGGCAAACAATGGGACCGGCTGCCTGCGCCTGTCACACTGTGTGGGTGCTGGGAATGCCAGGCTGTCATCCCGGGGCTGCATTTAGAGACCTGCACGCTAATAAGAAGTGCTCTGTGCCGTCAATGCAGACAGGTGCTTCCGAGGCTGGGACATGCTCCATTCCCTTCCCCTGAAACCCTCCTCTCCCAGCCCCCTGACAGACACCATGAAATGCACAAATTAACAGCCCCATCATGTTGGGCTGCTGCTGCCTGCGGTGAAAGCAGAAAATCAAGTTGTCACCCAGGGTGCAGTGATAAAGCCACAGCCTCATTTCTCTGTTGGTGCCCTATAATAGCAAATGCCAGACAGCTGGATGGATTGGGAGGTTTTAGATTAGGGTCCTGATGCACTTTGGCCACTGAATTAGCAGTTGCAGTTTCCATGCAGATTATTTGTGTGCAAAGCAAACATCTGGAGAAAGCAAAGGCTCCAGGGTCAGATATTTGAAGCTTCTTTCCCCTAATGAAGCAGAATTAGCAGAAATTCTACAGTGCCTTTGAAAAAAATAATCTCCCCCATCAATTAAAAAGGAAAACCCTTCCTGGATTTGCCTTTAGAGACCTTCACAGCAAAAGCTTAAGGCTATGTTTGCAAGCATTTATACACAGACAAACACAACAAGAATTTCAAACCTAGATGTGTACCTAATTTTACAACAAAAGTGGTTGGAGGAAATTCACAGGAGGTGTCTTTGGGAAGGAAAAAGGAAGGATGAACACTCTGAAGTAATTTTATTTCCACAGTGCAGCATGCCCCTTTGTCAGCAGGTTCTTCCCACAACCATCCAAGACCCACTGCAATAAGAAGGTTTGGCCATTTTCACACAAATTGCTCAGCCAGGGTGGAGAATTGATGTCCAGAGCTCAGAATCCAAAGTGGGCCCACAGCCATCCTGAAACTCCAATTGCCTCCTCGCAAGGCAGGTATCTGAGTTTTCAAATAAAAACCAAAATGGAAGCAAAGAGAGCCACTGACAAGGAAAGTGAGTGGGGACAGAGACTGGTCACACAGACATTTGCCCCACAGCAGGCACTGCACCAGTGATAAGGAACAGAGGGGCCTGAGCCCTTCAGACTCCAAGGAGTTTAATGACATAACGGCCTGAGAACTTCAACATAAAACAGGAAGAGCAACTAACGAAACTTACAACATAAAACCCCCCTCCTGTCATTTTTATAGTAATAGTAAAACACTTTATTGAATTTATGAGCTACATAATGACTATGAAGAATGTAACTTGAATTAGAACCAACTCAGAAGTATAATATCAACTATAAACCCTTTTCTATTACCCCGTCTCTTTATCATCATCATCATATCTGGCTCTTTTTAAACCAAGGAATATTGCTTTCTTCAAAATTTAGTCTGAGATCCATCTCTTAAATTCTCAATAAATGAAGAAAACCCCAAACATGTGTAACAGACACAGAGCCAAAAATCAAGGCATGGCTCAAGCACAGATTTTTATAGTTAAGAGTTAGGAAATAATTGAAAAACTAAAAAAGTAAACAACACTTCTGTGAAGACTGTGCCTGGGAAGGCATTGATGAACATCCTGAGTCCTGAAAGTTTTGCTTGTGAAGCTGTGTAGCAAGGCATAGCACAGCATTACTAGGTGATTCAGGCCTCAAACAGAAAGTCATCAGCACAGACCTTTGAAACAAAAGCACAACTCCACAATTCAATCCCTGAGCAGTCTGAAAGTCCATTTAGGAGCAGAAGCATTAGCAAGACTTTGTAGCACCCTCTCCAGAGCCCTTTTATACCTGGGGCTTGACATGAACGATAAAGTCTGAGTAAAGCTGGAGAATGCATTGAGGGGCTGTTTATATCCAGATCCATTATTTTTGCAGAGGAGTTTGTAAATGGATGATTGCGGGGGAGGGAAATGTACGTAACACAGCTAAAGCAGCATGTTTTACTGTGTTTTCTGATTCCATTTTACTTCTTTAGTCTCTCTGGTCCCCGAGGATTTTTCTGAAGGGCCGATAAAATAAAATGGGTGAAACAAAGCCATAAGCCAGTTAAGTCTGAAAGACATGTCATCTCATCTAAAAAGAAGAAACGGACCATTTCCATGCCTGGGGCTGACAGCAACGCCTGAGCTAGCAATAGCGCTATTCCATTTGATTTATAGAATAATGGGGTGACAAATGATGACAAAAATAAACTTTTACTGCACTGAACTGCTCCTTTATTTATGAAATTTGGCCAAGTAGTGAAATCTTTTATCTGCAAGTTGTAACATGGAGTGGAAACGAGCGATTATGGTGTGGTAATAGTAATCCAGTGATGGAGGCCGAGTCAGTCGGAAATGGATTGAGGTAAAATAACTACCGCACCATGATAAATGTGAACAGCGCTTTGCTGACAGATGATCTAACAGGTGTTCATAACAACTATATAAGAGGATTTATTTATGACTAGCCACAGCCGCAGCACTGTAAATCAACTCCAGCAGCTGCACACCACTGAAACCAACTCCCTGATGGAGAAACAGTGCAAGAACCCAGAAGAACGCAATTCACTCCAGAATCTTAATCATCAAATAACATGTTTTTTCGAGCAATTACACCACAGTGCAGAAATCAAAATGACTTTCAATTGCATGAAGCTGAGCCACCAACTAACTTTGCCCAAGCCCAGGCACTGACAGAGGCCCACAGATTCATATGAAGCAGAACAGCTACTTTTGGACTCAGTATCAAAGAAGTGCTTTTTTGTTTTCTGATAAAAGTAACCACTTTGGTGCTGTTCTAGCATAGTGCTGACACACATGAAATAAAGGCAAGAGGAAAAGAATGGAAATACACTTTTTCTTCCCACAGTGTACTTCTTCCTAGCTATATCAAATCCAAATGTCTGTAGGGCCACACTCCAAACTTTATCAATGAAATCATTGGATCACCAAAATCAACCCCAAATCTCACCAAAATACTGCTGTCTCATAGAAAAGGTTATGAGGTTTTAAGCCCAAATGATCCTCCTGTTTTGCTTCAGGGGATACATGTGCAAACATACAGAAAGAGAGCTGAGGGAGGAATTACTGGTACCAAGTGAGATGGGTTCCTGGTTTTTTGACAGTATTGAAAAAAATGTCAAAAGAAATAATCAAACTGGTATCTCTTTCTTCTCTTCTACTCCTTCAGAACTGATGTTTCAGAGTCATACCATTCAGTTTCAAACCAGTTTCAGTAAGTGCTGGCACACTGTGCACTGCTGGTGCATGCAGAGAGCAATTAGGTGCCTAAAAGTCCTCTCACAAATACACAAAATTGGGTAAAACTAAAACAAAAATTATAGGAGATTACAGATGCTACAGGATCAAATTATTCCACGTGTTAAACACCATCTGCAAAGACAGGGAAGTGCCCCACTGCAGCAAAGTACCCTGATTTACACAAACAATTTCCTAGACACTTTTAGGAGATCAGAGGGTCTGCAGTGACCCAGGAGAGAGCCAGCTGCCCCTTGTGGACATGCAGCTGGGGTCTATCAGGGCTCCAAGAGTGGCAGCTTCACAACAGGGAGGCCTCAGACAGGCATAGGCTTCTCAGCCTAGAACTCCCCCCAGCAGATGTGTTACAGAAGAAGAGCTGATTGGAAGAGGCAAGTCACCAGGAGCAGGATGAGAGTACCCCAAGACCTGGAGAGGACTGGAAAAGCAGTGGTGGAAGCCAGCAAAACTCACTTTTGCCCTCTTTCCTACACATGTACAATGTCAAAAAAAGTAGTTTAGAAAAATACTAGTAGTACTAAAGATCATAAAATCATAGAATGTTTGGTGTTGGAAGGGACCTTAAAGACCATCTAGTTCCAACCCCCCTTTTATGGGCAGGGATGTCACTCACTAGACCAGGCTGCTCAGGGTCCCATCCAATCTTGATTAACACTTCCAGGCATGGGGATCCACAGCCTTTCTGGTCAATATAAATCTTGCCTCTGTGGCAATAGAAATGAATACACACCACAATGTACACAATCTAAATGGATCAGGTCAGGATTTGTGGCACTACAGTCACAGCAGGGGCTCAAGAGTTACCAGCCATTGAAGAGTAGCTCACCTTGTACCTTTTGAGGCAAAACCTGTGGGACTGGAAATGTAGTGGCATCACAATTTCTTTCTCTTCCAAACAGGTTCACTGGACTGTGCTATATAAAACCACAACTATACCAGCTAAGATGAAGACAGCAGGATTATTGCTTTTATCACAAGGGTCATGCAGAAAGTCTCCTATCAGCAATTAACCCACATGTGTAAACATAGCCGAGCATGGCTTCCGCACTACAAATTATTTATTACAAGTGTTAAGCAAGTGTAAACTTTATGTTAAAACAAAGAGAAATGTGTGGAAGGGGAGAACAATAAACTGTTAGAAAAAGAAAGGATCAGAGTCCAATCCTCATATACTTGTTTCAGGGCATACACAGAAAGTCAGAAGAGGGCTTGGAATGATTTAACTTACCTGTATATTGCTTATCAGAATCCATGTTAGGGCATTTAAGTGCCAAGTTAAAAATAATTCAACCATATAAGATACTGTATGCAAAACTAAGCAGTTCAGTAATTGAATGTTTAAAAAAAAATTACTACTACTTACAGTAATGAACCATTGCAAAGCAAAGTGTGCAAAAAGATTTAATCCTATCACCAAATATCAGCAACTAGCCCAAAACCTCAGATAAAGGGAATTTAGAGACCTTGGGTTTTTGTACCCTAGCTAACAATATCTGTATATCTCTTTGCTGTTTTGTTCCACTTTTAGTAAACATTGTACTATCTTGTGACAGTGGATGACCAGAACTAAAGCACATGCTGTGCTCAAAAAAACAGGGGAAATAAAAGTAAATGCCTTCCTCAAATTTAAATATATTGCTTTGGAAATGTTGCAAAATGTCACCTTGTTTCTGAGTTAGTAGAAAAGATCATCAGGAAAGCTCAATTTATCTTTTCTATGTAATTCATTATTTCTTGTACTGTATCATGTCCCTGTTCTAAAACCACTTCCATTATTTCCACTATCATTTCACGTTCTTTTCTATTTATATCTTCCATTATTTTGTCTCTAGCTCCAGACCCATTTTTATTTCTGCTATTTTTCTTCAGAAATTAATTATTAGAATTAAAGCAGGGTATGAAGGGAAAAAATACATTATCCTTTTATACAACATCATAAAATGTCAAAGCAAAACAAGCAGAAAAATGACATTATTTTTACTGTCATGCATCAAGCCTATGTTCATATTCTGCCATCAACAGTAACAAAACAATTTCTCCTTGGACCCTATTCTTTCAAAATGGTTTATTTGGGAGTTACTGAATTTGAAAGTTTAGTTGCTAAAAAAAAAAAAAAAAAAAAAAAGAAAAGAAGACCCTTACTCTTCACTAAGGAGAATATGTGTGTTTCTGTAGGAACAACTGGCAGCAAAGTAAGCTAGCTATCTCTCTCTATGAAGAAACTTTCTTACCTTTTTGTCCTTGTTCTTGCTGAATAATTCTTCAATTCAGAGTTGCCAGCACTAGTCCTATAGCTTGTAGAAAACCACAATAATTTTGTAGTCTTTTTGAGGTTCAATACCTTCAGCATGATTAAAGTTAATAAAATTATACCCCAGCTTCTCTTTACGGTAACGTATGCGAGTTGGTAGTTACCATTTTTCCTGTTTCTCCTTCTGCTGTAAACAACCATCAGCTCCCACTCCTTAAACTAGACCTTGACACAATTGCTAACCGTTTTAGGAAAACCCACCTCAGCACTCCTGCAGTATTATGCTTTAGCCTTGCTCTTGTATCCCAAGCTGTGCATCCAGGTATGTTGTTCCAAGGCTTGGACACTTGCTGAAGCCAGGTGGCTCTCACTGTGCAGCTCTTGACTGATTAGCTGCCCACAGAGGTAGGAGCTGCTGCTACCTGCTACAAGCAAATCACTCCAAAGTGAATTTTAGATTGCAATTTAGATTAGGCATCAACCTTTAATACGCCTCCACAAATGATTAAAGGAATGCAAGAAGTGAGTACAAATGATATACAGCCAACCTAAGAAACAATTGTTAACTACTGCTACTGGTTGAATCATGACTGAGTGCAATTTCCACTGTTAATGTAAGACAGGTACACATGCTTTTGTTTAGATTCCTCAACAGCTGAGTTTTAATACATGCAGAAATATATGGCTATTTAAACATCTTAAATAAACTTAATCCCCAAATTACTATTTTGGGAAGGCAGCATGAACTTGCAAATTGCAATATCATGCTGGCCTGACAGTCACAAGATGGTGCCTAGTAGGGTCGAAGATCCATGATGCTGCCAAGAGGGTAGCCCAATTCATCAAGAGCATGGATCACTACCCACTAATACTTTCTCATGTGGATACAAATTATACCAGAAGTCAAAAAATATCCAGTGTGAAGAGCTGTCCCTGAAGAATATCCATGAGCAGATGGAAAGCCTGTGAGAAGTCAGAGACTGAGGCAGCAAAGGACACCTTGTGACTGGGGTCTGCTACAGCTGCCTGAGCAAGGGGAGCCCATTGACCAAACCTTCCAGCTCCAGCTGCAGGAGGCATTGTGCCTGCAGGGTCTGGTCCTGTGGGGGGAACTCAACCACCCCAGCAGCCTTTGGGAAAGGAGCTTGGAGTGCTGTAGGCATTGCAGGACCATGGTTCAAAGCCATGTTCAGTAGGGATCTGAACAACCTGGTCTAGTGAAATGTGCCCTGTTCCACAGCAAGTGGGTTAGAACTAGATGATCTTCAGGGTACCCTTCCAATCCAAACCACTCTATGATCAGCCAAAGACCTCTACTAAGAGTCATTGAACCACATGAGTGCTGAAAAATATAAATTACTACCAGAAACTCCTCAACTACCTTTATTATACATATTTCTGGGCTTCAAGGCTAAAATGTATAAAGTACTCCAATGAGGCAAAAAATACTCAGCTATGTGTGTGACTTACACAGCATTAACATGCTTTTCTTTGCTTTATACTGTGGCATGAGAAACATTTTTTGTTTGTTTTCTCCTTTACAATCACTGCAAAGCTTTTTCAGTTCACTCTTTTCTCAGGATACATGTTTCTGCACCTTTCCCTCACCATCTGCTCACTGAGTCTTAATATTAAAGATTATCTACAGACCAATCTGCAGTTTCCCAGAGACAACAGTAATTTCTGCAACAATTCATTTTTCATCTGTTTGAATAGCTTCTACATCACAGCTGAAAACTAATTCAATAACAAACTTATTGCAGGATTAGGACTTCAGAAAATATTGTGAATGTTGATTAAGAACATGTACATTTCTTCTGAAAGGTGTAAGATTCTTGTTTCTTTTTGGGTGCCACAGCAAATTCTAGAACCACATTTCTCACAGAAGTGCAAGATAAATGCCTTAAAAACCTAACCTCTCTTTAGCATTTGCCAATAAGCTCTGCTTCATGTTGGAGCCTCTTTTTAGTTCTACTAAATTTTAATAGAAAAATTTAGAAGAATTTAGTGTGAAGTATTGCAACATTTTTGAAAAATCAGTATTTTGTATCATTCTAACCTAGAATAGCACTAGTTGGGCATCTAATGACTATGCAAAGATCCTGGTGACAGAGGAAGGTTACACTTATTCAAGTATCTTCTCTGTAGCAGAGCCATGAGTTACTAGGAAAAAACATTTTGTAAGTGAGGAGAATTGATAAGAAATGAAAATGCTCAGCATCTTCCATCCTGCCATGTAACCAGAATATGAAGGGAAGGTCAAAATCAGTGACCTGACAAAATCACTGATCTGTACCAAGAAAACTGGGTACACCAACTGGTGCAAGGTTATTGGTCTTCGCAGTTAAAGAAGACTATATTTCAGTTGATAGGTCTATGCATTTCTCTGTCTCTAGCCCTGGTTTATACAAAGTTGGGAAATGTTTTAATCTAGTTTAAAAAGGCATTTGAAATAAAGCTGAACTATTCATCAAGTTAGACAGTATTTGCCACAACAGTCCAATAATCCGTATTTCATATAATATTCATTTGAACAATTCAATCAATATTTTATGAGTAGGCCAATTTAAAAATAGTTGCTGGTTTTGTTTATTAATAAAAATGTAACCGTATAGCAGAAAATTATCATAGACACAGGCTACTTTTGCAAGAACAATTTACTGATATGAATGTAGTTGCCACCTCATTTGTATTTGCTTTAGTTAACCAGGTATATACAATACCAGTGTGTCTGTTACTCATTTTCAACCAAAAAAAGAAAGAGGGAGCCTCTGTTCATAGGCACTACTTTATTAGCATCTTAACAAAATATTTGAGAAAATGACAGCAGGTAGGATCAATGTTCAATAGACAAGTTCAGGTTTACAAGCTTTTCTAGAAAACAAACACCATTTTGCTGTACTTATTGTGTTTTCACACTCATACCAAAATTCTCTCTGAACCACATATTTGTGTATGTGGCTGGAACCCACCTGCCATTTGAACTCAGTTTTCCAGCAGTCTGATTTCCCTTGAACTTTATTTCCTAGTATTTGTCCACTATGGGAGGGGAATGGAAACTAATGGGGAAGGAAGGTAGGGGGGGAAGGGAAAAGAGAGGGAAGGACTAGGGTAGAATAAATGGGAAATACATTTAGAAGCACAGATAACTGACAGTAAAATATATGTTCTTTGGTTAGCAAGCAGAAAAAAAGGAAAGGACTTGCATACATGATAGATACGCACTAGCATTCTAAAGCAGAAGACAAGAATGTCAAGAGTGTATTCTTTCCCCACTGCCAGATGGAAGGGCTATTATTATAAATGAAAGGCAGCAGTAGTGGATGCCAGGCACTTTTGTTGTGTGCCAGATTCTGAAGTCCAGATGTAAGCAGGTTACCCCTGGGACAGGACAGGCTTCAGCTCCCGCAGCAGAACAGAACCAATCACAGTTTTCTCAGTGTTTATGATGAGCTGTGCTGTAGAGCTCTCCTTCAGCTCCACTGTGACTAGCATCAGTGACCCACTGTGCACAGTCTTAGCTGCAAATCTGGAGGGAAAAGGAAAAATAAAAAAAGAGAAAAATCACTGAGGATCTTAAGGTCAAAGACTGCTAATGTTTCCTTCTGCAAGTTTTAAATGAGCTTGAATATAACAAAATACTTCTAAATTCATTAATACGTTTCAAGGGATAAACCATAAAACCTCCCATAAATTCTTCAAACATAATTTATGTAAATATTTTTGCATTTTAGAAGGGCAAAGAAGTATCATGCAAAATTTTGTATTTAGTAGTACAAACTAAGTTTTATTTAAATAATTTTTAAATGTAAATATTGATTCTTCAGTTCATCTACAATATTCATACACACCAACAACCTGACTACAGCTGTATAAAATTTTCCAAGGCTTTTCATTATTTGGTGACCCAAAGAAATACAACTATGTTAAATGTAGTAGAACACATACAAAAAGCCAAATTGTTGTACTTTCTGAAATATGTCTCCTCCTGTAACCCCAGAAATTAATTCATACTAAAATTAGTCAAAATTATAAACATACAAAACAACCAGTTTGAAAAGACAGTAAACAGCAAGGCAGAGTTATTCTATCCATTAATTTATCTCCAGAACCATAAAAATGTGGACAATATTTTAAAATATTTTATAGTAATTAAAAAACCTACAAAGGAAATAAAAAACTACCAACCAATCAGACAGACAAAAGTTAGGACTAATGCACCATTACTAAATTCCAAGACATGAAGAACCCACTAATTACATGGAATTAAAAGCAAAACTAGCCTTTTAAGCACCACAATTGACTGAAAAGCCATTTTAGGCACAATGAACTTCTGCCAATCCCGTTAATTCATTCTGCGTGCAGAGCCAGGCCCAAGAGACAGGAATCAAGAGGATGGCAACAGCGACCATCTTCCCATCTTCCCATCTTCCACAAGGAGCCCAACACGCTTTCTCTCCCCCCGCCCTTCTTAGTTACTTCTCAACAACAAAGTTGCTGCACATGGGCTTTTGAAAACACTAACAAGTGTGGAGCAGGTCTGTGACCCCGTCTGACCCCACTTTGCAGGGCCAATCTCCTCTCCTCTTTCTGAATGACACGTGTCTGAATCAGAGCCATCTGCCTCAATTTGCGCAACATCTTCAGTCACAATAGGACCCAGTTAGCCCTGACAACAGCTCACAATACAGAAAAATCAAACTGCTGCGCTGACAGCACGCTGTGGGCTATTCAAGAGCAAACCAACTGGTCAGTGTCTCCTGCCTGACAATCAGCATGGGCCTTGCAAAGCGCCTACCCAAGCCCTGGGGGATCTGTTTAATTACCATCAACATAAAGGAGGGAGTTTATCAGGAGATACTCAAAAAACTTCACTCCAGACTTAATTAAAATATTAGCCACTTAAGCAGGAAGCAGGTTCTCTTTAAACGAGAAGTAATTTCTGTCTTTTTTTTTTCTTTTTAAACTAAGCATATCAAAATCTCATAACACATTATACTAATTAAGGAAACATGGGGTACTTTTCTAATGTCACCCATCACAGGTCAATCTATTCTTTTGTGTGGATTACAGATACATTCAAAGACCTCTCTCTTAAATAGGAGGTTATAAAACAATATTACTAGTAGAAAAATTACCTACTTAGCTAGTTATATCAATGATTTCATCTATTTATGCTGCAATGCAGAAGATGACTATTTCTCTTGTTGACTTCGACAGGGGGATAATTATAGAAACAATAGTCTTATTAGTCACTTTATTTACTTAACAGTTGTGTCTTGGGACAACACAGAAGCAGATTATCTCTGAGTATGCACATAAATAGGTTGCTAGTTGGCACTCCTGCTGTGCTTCATAGCCTCGAGGCTAGATTTTACCCTTTTTTATCAAAAGCTGAAAGTGATACAAAGTCAGCTTTCTGGGAAAGACAAGGTGGTCCAAAGCATGAGAGATGAGTTTTGTGCTGATATTTTTACATGCGAATTTGCAAAATCACTTAGGAGATCAATAGTACTTTTCCATAGCCCTGAACAAACCACACAAAATCAATAAATGTGAGTTTGCATGTGGCTCGCAAGATGCAAAGGGCCTGATACTCAGATAATTTTACACAAAGTGTTAATACACATAACTAGCAGCAGCTAATCAGCTTCTATCAATGGTTACCAATAAGGGATCTGGAATTGCTCGAATTGGACTACAACAGAAAGACTTATTTCACCATTAAGAAAGCATCTATAGAAGAGAACCACTCAGTGGGTTTACAGCTGCTTTTGAACTTTGGAAACCAAAATCTGTTCCTTACAATAGGGAATATAATCTAGTTTCTCGGGACAGTTACAAATACACTTGTATGATCTGTAAAACCGAATACAGTTTTATATAAAAGGAGGAAGCAGTTGGTACTAGCAGTAAAACTAATTTGCCAGTTATTTAGATGTTTCAAACACACTGAAGGATTGAAGGGTTTAGTTAATAGCTGTTTTTATAACTAAATACATGCTACTGCATTTATATGCTAACTCTTACCATAAACCTTCAAGGATTTTCCAAAAGGTGTTGTGCTCAACTAAATATCTAGAAAAGCCTAGAAAGTAATTTAAAAAATCTCTCAGCAGCAAAGAATTTATCACTAATAACGTGTTCACTCTTAGTGAGAAACTTTTATTTTCTACGTGAGGTCAGTAATATAATTTTTCACTTTGTATGATAGAATTTGAACTAAAAACAAACAAACAAACAAAAAAAATCCCCAAACCAAACTAAAGCAAAAAAGACAATAAACCAACAAGAAACCACTGACTTATATAAGCTTTGAAAACTGCACTGTGTTACATTTAAATCTAGGATGTACATGATGGACTGTAGGTCCAAAAGAATGAATTTCTCCCGTGGACAACTAGTAACATAAGACATATACTATGAGCATGGTTCTATTGCAACAAAAGACACATCTGTAAATTAAAAAAAAAAAAAACCCAAACAAACAAAAAACAAAACAACCCCCCCAACCAAACAACAACAACAACAAATCCCTCCAAACCAAATCAGAACAAAAAAACGCAGAAAAAACAAAAACCAAAGCAAATGAGAAATGGGGATACATCCAGAAAACAGAGCAAAATATTTACTAATAGCTTCAAGATGGCTGTTTCTGCTATGATGCAGTATTTAATTCTGTGATAATATTGACGCTAAACCTGATTTTACATCACTAAAATATTCAGGAACATTTGCAACTAAATATTTTTTCCATTTTAAAAAATCAAGACAGATTAGAACAAAACCATGTAAGAAATATTTGCACATTATGAACGTTTACAATTTTTTTGGAAAGAATGTTAAATATTCTGAGCATATGTGACATGCAAAAAAAAAAAGGAGCTAATACATTTCTTTTATATAAATATAGTACTTATCAGTGGATAAGGAAATATACATTAAGAATCAAATTCAACATCAATAAAATACTATATATTTTTAGAAAGTAACTCGGTCTTTCAGGAGTTAAAAATAAAGCACATAGTCTCGGTCACTTCCCAAGAAAATGAAATTTTCCATACAGAAAAATCTGATATATAGTTGATATAAAGAGCAAACACACAGTATCAGATACTACAATGTGACAGCATTTGCCAAACACTGACTATGCAATGATGACTAGTCTGAGTGCAGACTGGCAGTAATTTTGTCTTTTTCAGTAGACAAAATACAGCTACACTATAAAGAAACACATTTTTATGGGGAAAGGTTATGAAAATTTCATAGCAGTGAATATATAGCAGCAGACTAACACATTTAAAATCTAGTCTTTAAAATTCAACATTTGAGAAAGTAAATTTACACCTGAACACTCACTATCGGGATATTTACAGCAGAGCAGGGTTCATTACGCATAATTCAACAGCATTATAACACACTCTCTCCTGTCCGGTGCTTTTCTTCCTCTCTGACTTTTCTATTCAAGCTAAATTTTCTTCTTTTTCTGTTCTACTGCTTACCACAAAGAGTGACAATGGCCCATGGAGGCTAAAACTTTTTTTTTCTTCCACCCTTTCTTTAAATCTTGTACATGAAGCCTTCAATTACTGCCTGCTGAAGCAGACAGAATCCTATTAGTAAGGAAGACAATCAGAAGATGCAATGCCCTGCCCTAGCTGTAGAAAAATAATTAGTCCAAAGCTGACAAATGTGTAATCAAGTTAGGCAATGAATATATTCAAAGGGGAAAAAAATACTGCTGTGTGAATCAGTCTTCAATTTGTAAACATAAGAATGAATAACTACAAAGGACCTTCCAGCACATAACTGGACAACAATGATAGTTACACTTATAGTTTCTTCCCATCACTCTGCTATGTGAAGATTTTAACTTATAAATAACAACTCGTCTAAAGATTAGCTAAATTACTAATTTACTTGTATTCATTTTCTGAGTAAGCCTTAGAATGTGAAAAGGAAGTATTTGGGTATTAGTTCGGACCTGGGGATAGAGAAAGCTTAACACCAAAAGTGGAAGCACAAATATACTCACAAAAAGAAGGAACTTATTGGGTGATTTTAACATTGGTTACTACTAATAAAATTTGAATACTATTTACCTTAAAAATCATATTATGATAATGCAACTTTCTTTTTTTCAAGCATATTTAATGCAATTTTAACACTATTTTTGAACAAATTGTTCAAAATACATAACTCAATTAAACAATGTAATTATTTTCACCATAATCTATTTTTTCAGGGGGTACAGAAAACCAAAATTGTAAAATAAATTGTAATCAAATGTATGTATTTTTACCATGTTTATTTCTATTGCCAAAAGAGATTTTTAATCTGTCCTCACTTTGCAACAATCAGCTGCAATGTACCTCTAACAAAAATGCAAAAATGCAAGAGAGTCATCTGAACTTACTTAGCATTAATCCACATGTCCAAAAAGATGCTGCATGAACTTTTTATCATCTTCCAAATTTATAATTAGTTTAAAAACATCAACATTTTTATATGTAGGCATTTATATTTTCTGCCTAAAACTTCAATAAGCTAAAAGCTTGAATCAAAATATTTGGTCCTCTTACCCAGAAATTCCTAATTGTAATACTTGATCAATTTGTTTTATTATATGCTTTACTTTTTTCTTTTTTTCCTATAGAATTGGGCATTTAATATGATACATGCTTGAGAATTATACTCTGTCTATTTTTAAAGCAGGATATAAATTTTAATTTGTAGGAAAACTACTTAATTTCAAGAAAGCAGATTACCTTTTGGAAAGATATTTAAATAATAAATATTAAATACTCAGAGATATTTACAATCAAAGACAGTCTTTTGCTCAGTTATTTCTTTAAGTGTTCAGCATTTTCTGTTTAAATAACTGGCTCAAAAGGCTCCTGTTTGTTTTTCAAAGAAAATGCTGCACATATTTATCACTTTATACCATTCAGATACAAAAGCAGTGCTGTCCTCTAGTGGACAGCAAATAAGTCAGGCTAGAACAATCTATTTTGATTAGCTGCATATCTAAAATGACTCACTCATATACTTTTAATGTTAATACCAATTCAATTTCCTTAGGGTATTTTAAAATTTTGCGATTTGCATATAAGCTCCTTAATACAATAATATATCTACAGTATTGAGGACATTAAAATAATTCTGTGTAAAGGTATTCTCTTGATCAAGTATTTTGCACTAGGTAAATAAAATCTTCATAAAATGGTAACACATGAAAACAGTATTAGTACACACAGGACCCTTTTGTCAGCAGAGAGAAAATGTCAAGGTTTTGGAACATTAGGATATGATTAAGGATTTGATTAGTCTTACTTAAGGAATATTTATAATTGGAAGAGTAACATGAGGAACTACAGAATGAGCACTTTCATACTTATAAAATTCAGTTTTCTTTTCCACTATTAATAAAAATATTAATCAAAGAGTAGTTACTAAGTTACTATGCAGAAAGACTTCTAGTCCTGCCTGTTTAAAGAAGTAGAAATGGTTAACCCAGCTGGAGTTTTTTAATTTATTTTTTGTTTGTTTGTCTTTTTGTTTTTTGGTTTTTTTTTCAGAAAAGAAAATAAAACCAAAACCCCCAAAACAGAAAGCTGGAATTACTTGAATTACTTCCATCAGAAAGCAAGAAAACATTAAGAGTTTGCAACTTCTGGCGAAAATAAAGGCTGAAATAACTGTGGGCATGGACATACTATTCCATTTAAAATTGTCTCCTACAGGGAAAAACTATCAGAGAAGCTGTTTTACCTAGGTTATTTAGCTCTCTAATTAATTCTTACTTGAGAGATTAGAAAGCGAAATCAAAGCTGCATGCCTGTTGCAAGTTTATTTATGCAGCTACCCACTGAAGCTTTCCAGAAGAGTAGAAAAGGAAGACTGAGACCCCACAGCTAAGGAACTACAGAAGCAAAACAGTCGTAGGTAACTGCATCAAAGGAGTTATTTTGCAGGAGCAGAGGTTGATTTCACTTCCTTGGAGCCCTCCAACAGGCTAATTCCTTAGTGAAAAATCTTAGAACATGTGTGCTTCCGCACAGAAGAGAAAGGGCCTTTAAAAAAGTCTTTGTGGATTTATAGACCTTTTAATCAACTACTGACAACATATACTTGGATTCAAGTGAATAACTACAAATAATTTCTGTTTCTCAGAAATTTCTACATGGTGTTTATCCTCAATAGATGGGCATTTTTCTTTCCAGAAGACATGCTGGAAGCAGATGCAGTTGTTAGTTATGTTAAGCTGATGGTGTCTGATCACTAACTTTCTGCCTGAGAATTCTTCCAAATTTAGTGCAAATCGGAAGATGACATACATAGAAAAATTTTCCAGGTGGACCTCTTTAAATGGAGTTTGGTTCAATACAAATGTAGCTACACACATGTGCAACTGCATACCTTTTCTCCCCACATTAAATGTTGCTGGACTAAAAAGATGTGGGGAGGATAACTGATTACTAAGAACGACATTCTCTGATAATCAAAATTGTCTGTAAACAAAACCTTCTTTCCTTTGAGAATCAGTCTGCCAATATACTATAAATGGGACATGACAGGTTGCAAAATGATAAAAAGGGGTGAATACAACCAGACTGTCAGGCTGATGCATGGAGTGAGAAATTAAGGCTAGTGAAACACAGGTCCTGGGATTTCTGCATTTTCTGGATTTTAAACATTTTATGCAGGTTTCTACATTTGATCTTGTTGCTTTCGTATTATTCAGAATATGAATTCTCACCCATTGCAGTGTGTTTACTATCATAATAAATGATTTACACAGTATATTTCTGATTTTGCTAACAAGACAGGTGGATGGTATTTTACATCTTCTTCAAGAAATCAGGTAGTTAAGGGTACACCAAACAATGGCATACTACATACAGAAAGCTCTGAAGAAACTACATGGTTCAGTGAACCATCCCTAAAAATGTAGGTCTCAGAAGCAGCACAGTCACTGCATGCACTGCTGTGCTTGAGCTAGTTAGACCTGCCCCAGCAATGAGCAGAAGTGCAGTTTCATGCTTCTTTATTTAAAACTTAGCTTGCCTGCTGCTAATTCTGGTGTCTACTATGACAGCGCACTATGAGATGAGAATCACCCCTCTGCAAGTCCTAGTCATGTCTAGAAAAAAGAGACGGCTTTTAGTATTGCCACTTTCATGACTGTAACGAAGAAAGACATTAAAATCCCTATTTTTGTTGAAAGAGATTTGATTGTTGCATACTGGGTTCTTGAATTCATAGAACTGATCATGTGAAATTTGAGGACTGAAATTAATTCTGTTCTGTCTCAGAGTGCAGGTCAATGGCTACAGCCATTCTGAGGAACTGCAGAACAGAGATATATATGACACCATGCTCACTTTCTAATCCTGCTACTTCCTGTTTGCAATTGAGGATTCCTTCCAGAATACAACAGCAGCAATAGACTAGTGCAATGGACTATTAAATAAGTTGAGGTTGACTAAACTTCATTCTTCATTATCCACCCTGCTGGTTTCACAGTTTTATCTCAGTGACTGATTGGGCAATGCACAGGTAGTTTTTAAGAATGAAAAAAGTGGAAAAGATAATCTATCTTACACCATTTTTAGAGTCACAGTCATTGATGTCAATAATATTCTGTAGTGTGATGCATACCATTTAAGAAATACTTTTGGAAGTAGAAGGTAGAGATGCAAGTAGTTGAAGACAGCCTGATTCTCCATCCCATTGCACATTATACTCTGATGTCAAGAGAAGCACACAAGTATAAAACAAATCAAGAGTGAGGAAGTAAATCCAGTTTGTGATCTTAGCTCTAAACAGATTTTTCTCCCACATGCTACTGTCAACACTTTAAAAGCTTTGCAGCATATTTTTGTTGGTAGCATGAAGAAACACCTTCTATGTACATTTCTATTAATTTTTTTCCTAAGCCAATTTAGGCTGAAACACATCGCTCCTTCGTGCATAGGACCTTATGTAATAGTAGACAATATTTTGACACTTTCTAGAGGATTATAAGAGCACTGAAGTCCTTGCAAGATTGTAGTCTGCAACTAGCCTTTTCATTCTATCACCATCTGTTATCTTTTGCTACACTCAAACTGAAGCAGATGATGACTACCTATACTTGTAAGAGATGAAAATGAATAAAGGAGGAAGAAACCAGAGGAACTTTTAGAATATTCATCTGAGAAGAATAAGCAACACATGTTGAAAGTTACACTTGCATGAAGGATGTTTCTGGGTAAATAAGGCTTGTGTCAGTTAAACAGAATATGACTGAAAATCTTAAGTTGAATAATGTCTTAATCTTACCATATTTTGAAATAGAACAGTCTGGATTTCTTATTCTTTTTTGTAGTTTTTGTATCTAAAGCAATGAATGCTACTGCTCAAGTAGAGACCAGTGTTGCTTTCACCAACAACCAGGACTTCAAGTGGTGTTCTACAGAAGAATCAACTCTGAGAGAATAAATGTCTTCCACTCTATACCCTCTTATCTTGAAGATAGGCTTTCCCCACTAACAACAAACAGCAGACATACTTCAGCTGAAAACTACTTGTTCCCTAAAGGTAGTTATTCAGAGTGATTTAATTCCCTGCAGGAACAAATACTTTTCTTTTAGTGTCTTTGTCTTCAAATATTCAAACGGTGCCCTCAGGTTTGAGGTCTGAACCAAAAGGCAGAAGTTTGGTGCCTTAGCTGACTCTTTGAAATCAATTTATCAACATCGATGGTTCTTAGAACATTAAAAGAACTATGGATATTTCAAAAATTACTCTCATCAGTCTTGTGAAAAAATATTTTAAGAAAAAAAGGATTATTTTCTGAGGTTTTCATGTTTAAAAAACACATTACCCATTCAAGAAAATCAGTCTTTTGAAATGCATTTCACATTCTTGCTTCTAGTAGAAACCTTTAAAAATTGAAACATTTCCACTTATTAGCAAAAGCAAGAAGGATCAATACATAAAATAGCTAAATCGTATTAAGAACATGCATATACATTGCATGTTGTCTTACAAGACCCCGTAATCTAAGCCCTTGAATAGACTCCCTTGAAGATCAGATAACTATTCTAAAGGAAGTAAAACAGTACAGCAAATTTACTTTTCAAATATATAAATATTAAGCTGCAAAAGTGCTTATGTCTCTGTCTCTGTCTATGTCTACGTCTATGTCTATATGCTACCGAGTAAAAAATTTTTGCAGTTACCACTTCAAATAAAATCAGGTCTGCAAAAAACAGTTTAAAGCAGAATCAACTATGTCACGTGGAATATTGTTCATCTAACAGTTAAATTATTACATTTTAACTAAGCACAGAAATTCTGCAGCCACATGGTAAAGAGAGAAAAGAAATGCATGTAAGAAAGTGTTGCTATATTGTAATATGCTCAGATATACAGTTCATGTATTTGACATTTGTTTTCACTTATTTCCTTTTTCTTTGGTGACTATATGCTACTCTGTTCATATTTATTTCAAGTATTTACTTTCAAATCTTCATTATATTTGCTCTGAGTGTTTTTACTTGGTGCAAAAATAAAATCCTAATAAAGTTATTAATTTAAGGACCAGTAATTGGATTCCACCAGCATGACAACATCTTCAGCACGAATGTGAATATGTTTAGACTGAAAGAAACCATGAAACACACCTGTTCATGTTCATTAGATACTCTTGCACTTGTATTAAACTGTACAATTTCATTTTGAATGAGTATATTGCATTACCAGGCAATACAGTTTTTTTGGCATTAGCCATCATTAAGCAGTAATACTCAAGTTGGGGATGATCAACTAATAGGTTAATGTAATTCATGCTGCACAGTGCAGAACGTCAGTCAAAAAACCCAGTATTTCTGTTTCTGTGCAAAATGGTAAGTTCCAGGCTCTTCCAAGAAGTCAGCTGAAGTAGTCTGCACAGAACACCATATGAGCTGAAAGTTTTTGGATGTAATTTTTTTCTCCAACATCACTTGCAATAGAACAAGACAAATTACAATCCTATAAAAAACTAAAAATTAAAATTCACTTTTAACATATTTTTATTGAATCTGTAACAATTTAGACAAGATAAAAGGTGACTGTTTATTTTATTATACTGAAACTGTGTCACAATTCCAGAAATATCCTGAAATAAAAATCGCAATTCTTGTATCCATGAGACTTCTGCCAGAAGAGATTTGTTTCCTCTCATGACAGAGTTAATTTAATCCAAGCATATGTTTGATTTATATATATATATATATATATGAAACTATTCAATGTTTTTTTACAGCATTTTAATGATAAAGCATTACTGTTTAAAAGATGAACAGGTTAATCACAGTATCAATTAGGTAATGTTCCTGCTCAGTAAAATCTAGGTGGAATTATGACTACATAATATCTGTGAACTCCATTTACTTATGGTGAAGCAAATGAAGGACTGTTTTCTTAATGCTTATCAACTGCTGGGCATTTCTCATAGGCCACTTAAATTGTTACAAACTACTTGTTTTGCTTGATGGATTATTCTATAGTCTATTCTATAACTACTGTGGCAGACTGAAATTGAAAACGTTGTATTTTGAATCTAAAAAATGAAAGAAGACTTTAGGATGCTGAAGCACTCTGAATACTTTAGCTTCACCTGAACGTGCCTTTAAGCACTGTCTCTGAAGGAATGTATCCAACAGTAAGCTCATCTGGAAAATTTCTTTTAAAAGAAACAAAAAGAGCAAAAGAAAACAACATAAAATTAGAAACTTATCTACAACCAGAAAACCTATGGCTGAGCTAGGCTATTATTTTAGGGAGCCTTTTTGAGACTCAGTCAACAAAACAATCCATGCCTATGTGGTAAGTCTCATGTGATAGATAGGGTAAAGATGGAGAGCACCTGTAGACTGCAGACACTTCAGTCTCTCTTGACTGACACTCTCACCTAGTCTTTGAATTGATGTTGAGAACACAGGCTATACAGATCCCTCAGGGATGCGACAAATGAGGACTCTTTCATGGAGGATCAGGTGTCAACAGTGACAATCATTTCAGTGCAATTGCACTAGCTGTGCCATGTTTTTATGGTGAAACAGAATTTTATCATTAACCGTATCAAATACATAGGAAAATCCAGCTGGGTTAATGTTAATGCAATGCAATACAAATGCCCAGCAATGCAAAAGAGACTACATCCAACAATACCAGGCTATTAATCTTGTGTAGGCTACAGCATTCTCACCCTTTCAAACAGCCATTTCAGTCCACAAAATTTCAAAGAAAAGCATTGTTCTTCTCTTTAAAAGAAGGTACTTTGCTCTTATTGAATAGCAAAATTCAGGAGATTACAGATAATTCAAAATTTAATGAACAGTTTTAGTAGCTGGTAAGAGAGATGTATTCATTTTCTTAGTTCAAGACCAGGTTAACCTGCTTGTTCCTGCCACAAGTGAGAAGCCATACAGATTCACAGGATTAAATATTTTGAGTCAATCTCATTAAAAGCTGTCATTAACCAACAATTGCATCAATTCCACTGACATTCTGCATCATAGCATTTAAATGAAATGGATTAATCTACAAGTGAAAACTGGAAATTTGACAGGGCCAATGACTTTCTTGGCTGATAATTGCTTATGCTTGCATATATATATATAGGCAGAAAGATAGATATAGATAAATGTATAGGAACATATTTTAAAAAAAGTAGGAAAACAAGTTGCTCCTCACAGATGATAAAACTGGAGCAGGCTACCTACTATGGGAAACAGAAGCAAAAGGTAAAAAAATCCCCAAAAATCTTATTGAAAGTACTGTGCTCTAAAAGGTTAGCTCCTCCTTTTGAAACAAAACAAGGCATAGACAATTCCCTCTAACTGTGTAAAATCCAGATACTTCTATAGACACTCAAATAATGAGCTGCAGAGTACTCAGGCTCAAGTTACTATCTGCTTAGTATTATTATATGCTGCAGTGTAACTTGGTACCTTCTCCCTTAGAGGTATGGGTAATAAAATTTTCCCTAGTATTATCAAATGTTAAAGTATTTTGAACTAACAAATTCATATTAAAATATGGTCATACTTTGAATAACATATAATCTTACCTGTGTATGTTATCTTGACCAGAAGGGACTACACCCAGGTTTGCTGCTTTCACTACTCTGTCAATTATTACAAGTCTAGCAGAATTCTGTGGAGCAACAGCTATTGTAGCAGATGTCTCATTCATTCCTGTCAGCATTCCTGAAACATTAAGTATTTCATTAAAAATACACTAAGATTTGCCTGCTTATTAAGCATTAAATAAAAATAGTAGGCATCTAAACAAAAAAAAAAGTATTAAAAATGAAATAATTTATTAAGAAAACAATTTTATAAGAACTCATAATTACCTTACTTTAATGTCTTACTTGCAATGACCTATTGTCAGAAATGAATTAGTAATAGCTGAACAATGATGTGTGATACTAATGCAACTGTGAAAACAAGGTAGTTCTTTTCTCATGAAAAGCTTAATTTAAAAGAAAATGCAAACGCAGAAATTAAATATTAAGTAAGACTGATTTGGAAAGTAAGTAAGACATATACAAAGATCCTTTATAATCTTTTATAATCTTTCATTTCATTCATACATTTATTTATAATTCCATATGCAATTGCTAAAAATGATCTTTAAATTGAGATACTAGTAATGGGTTCCATTTAGTTATTTAAGAGAAAGTCTGCACATTAGAAACTGGTAAATTCAGTTAGTATCCACCTCTCTAAAATATCAACATAAATTATTTGAGTAAAATTATTTGAATATCACTATAAAATGGAATAGAAATTTAAAGATTATATCCAAACATATGATGAAGAAAAAGTAAAGCAGGATATGCCATTCAAAGACATTTTAACAAAACTCACACCTTTCTATCAATATCTTTTTTTTAGAAGAATGATTTGAAGGTGCTCATGTTGATTAAAACACAACAGTAACTACAACTTAACACTGTGTGTGCCTTCTTAGAGTATGTTCAGAAGCTGAGAATGCAGACAAACAAAGGAGCACAGTACTTCAGGCAGAAATATGAAGCATCTGAAGCAAAACTAGCAATGAAAACAACAGAAAAGTATTGAAAAGCCAATGTTTTAGGGCTGCACATACAATTCTAACCCAGAAAAAATAGTAGTACCAAATTGCTTAATAAGAGCAATTAGAACAATAAATCCAGCATTTTAATGCCTTGGAATGTGCTGCTGTCATGGAATAAGAAATATGAAAGTAAAAACGGAACAGCTGATGAGTAAATAATAGGATACTTTTGAAGAGAACAAAAATAAGTGTATAACTTCTATAACAATCAGATTTATCTTGAGAGTAGAACATTCTGTTTTAAATTGTTTAACTATTAGGCAAAAGCTTTACAAACTACATACACAGACTAAAACCGCTTTTAAGCAGAGCATGGAGACTGACATAACACTGCTGAGAGATATGTGTACTTATTTAGGATTTAAACCTTCTCCATTAAGCTCTACTGAAGAGCAAATGCTGAATAAATGAATGCAACTATGTTTATGTTAAAAGCCTGTTTCCCGCAGCATGTAATTAAAGGAAATGTTGTACAAAGCCAGTACTTTTGTCAAGCTCCTGTAAATGGAAAGATGGATAGCACTCAGAGAAGTGAATGCATTGCTTCATATTTAACCTTAACACTCTTGTCATTAATGGTTTGTCTAACTTGTTCTATAAAAGACAAGGTACTGCTCCATTGAAGTAAAATTAAAAAAATCAACTAAACCATGCTTTTCAGAACAGAAGATTCATTATCGTCGACTAATGTATTGGCATAAAGCAAAGTAACATCCTATCAAGTAAGGCACACATTCAATCTGCTTTTTCACCCCCCTTTATTTTTAACTCATGCTGTTTTATTGTTATAGGCAATTTGTACCACTCAGCATGACAGTGTAAACTGAATCAAGATTAATTTACATGCAAAAGAACACTTAGGAGAGCAGCGTGGTAAGCAAATGTATTGTCTCGATTGCTGAGGTGGAAAAGAACCTGGAAATAAAAAAGGGTACTCTAATTAAGGAGCATCAAATATGATTGCTTGGGGTAGTCAATGGCCAGAAAATAGTAAATGTCCAACCATTTAAAGAATTAGCATCTTTCTTATTAGGAAAACAAATTTTATATATATAATTTTAATAAAATTAGGTAAACTATCTGTTTACTTAACCAAGATTGGGTTTTGTTGTTGGTTTGTCTTTTTAAAAACGTGATTCAGGTATACACTTCTAAAAAATGTTGACACAATTATTTAAAAACATGTCCCTTGAGAGAAAAAATCCTAAAGTAGCTTTAATTACCTTTTTAAAAACATCATCATAAAAATTCTAATTAATACCCAGCTATAACAATCACATGACACATTTAATATTGCTTGAAACACAAGAATCTAAGAAAACTCTAGCCCAAGCACAAAGCAGCAATTTGCCTGGGTTAGCCACCTAACATGATGAAATAACTGTACATATTTTAAATAATAAAAGAAAATTATATTGGAAAAATTACAGTGCTGGGTAACAAGGTATGCTAGGCAGCAGACTATTTCTTCTGAACTGAGGAAAGGAGAGTTCTGCTACTGATTTTTAAAAACGACAGACAAGTTGAAATCTGAATACAGAGCTCCAGTAGTAAATATTCCACTCATGCAGTATTCCTATTATGGCAACTTGACTTTTTTTGGGGACTTGATGTAAAACAGGGTATAAAATTCTGAGGCCTGAAGGATCAGAAAAAATATCTGAGCAAAAAGGTAGAGTGTTTGACAATATAATTTTAATTCACTCATTCCAAATTGTCAATCACAACAACCACTAACTCAGCTGCTTCTCCGGGGAGCTGCTTCACCAGAGGATTCCCAGACTCCTTCTCAGAGGGAAGGAAAGGGGAGATGGTGCATCTAAGCTAAGCATATCACGCACAGCATGTGGACAAAAACAGCTTTTCTGGTTCTGCCACTTCCACCAGATAACCTTCACAGCCATGAATATTCAATAACCTGTCTGCTCCTCTCTCTTTATGCCATCAGGAAGAAAATGGACATATACAAATGCAACAGACAATGCAAAACAGCAGAGTGTAATTGAGTAAAGATGTGCAGCAATGATTTGTCTTCTACATAGCAGTATAAGACCAGCTATTTTCTCTTTAGCATTCCTATTAGGTTACACATGCAATTTAGATGTAAAAATCCTTAAAACCCATACATATTTTCACTCTCCCAGTGTTACATTGCATTTCGGATGTTCTCATCATTCCTTCACTATTTTTATCTATCTGTTTTGGTCACAAATAAAACCAGGCATCTCAAGATGCAGGAGTTGAAACATTTTCAAAACTAACAAAAAATATCCAAAAACCAAAAAAAAAAAAAACCCAACAAGCATGACAAGTGAAAAACATGTTAAGTAAATCAGATTCATTTTTCATTTCGACAATATAGGCAAATTAAAGTTTAACACAAAATAGAATAATATATACCAACTTCTAAATTGCCCTGCATTTATTATTATAATTTGGATTTTTCATTTAGCAATAACACAAAGTAATTCTTCCCATTCTAGATTTTTGTAATAAATACTAATGCAAAATGTAGAATTGAGACTTCTGTTACCAAGAATATTCTGATACAGCTGATATCCATAAGAAAAAAGATGCAATAGGAAAGGTTTTTAAACCTGTAGTAAATTTGCCAGCCTGCAAAGTCCTGCATCAAAGAATGAATTCAGGAAGACAGAGCGAGCGATACAGAAATGCCAAGAGACCTTCATGGATTTACAAATACTTCATATAAACAAATTTTCAAATAGCTTTATTCAGAGTAGCCTTTCTGCTCTATTAAACATAGCAAACAGCTGCCAGATTTATTCAGACAAATAATCAACAACCATAGAAGTAAAATGGCAGAAGAAAAAGGAATTTTGGCAACAACTCCACAGAGGACCACAGCTATTCTCCAAGTACACTTCTTCTATGTGCTCATGGTTCTGTATGGCCAGTCAGGAGGAAAAAAAGCCCTCAGTCACAGTAAAGCATACAAAAACTCTATCAGAATATCACAAAGCAGGCAAACATAAAAACAGAGAGGGAAGAAGCACAGAAACCTGCCTTCTTTTCACTACAACCTCAGCTACAATTTTTAGAAGGGAATAGTTGAAAATAAATGTACCACAGCCTCATTCAATCACTCACCTTGGTTTGCTGAGCAGGTATAAAGCAGAGAGGCAGGCTTTAGCCAGCAAAGGGTAAGAACAGCAAATAAGTATCAATTGGTTATGAAAACAAAGCACAATCCTAACTTTTCACTGCAGCCATAAGCTTAACTGTGAATGATCTAGACAGTATTTAAACTACTTTCTTAATAATTCAAAAACACAAAAGCAAGAAATGCTCAAAAGCAATAACTAGTAACACATAACATTACTCATTGGTGTTCTTGACTGCTTGATGGATATAGTGAGTTTCTGAGCCTTACACAGCAATGAGACAGGATCCCATGGGCATATTCTCATCTCAATATGAAGAGACATACACATGTAAATCCCCATACATTGAGATAGATGAGTAAACACTACTACATTTGAGTGCATCCAAAATGTTACCACTTATATTTAAAAATATCCAAGAATTATATCTGAATTAACGACAGCAGTATTGACTATTTCATTTAGCATATGGTCAAACCTAGGCACAATTTTCTCTAATTGTTTTGAATAAAATATTCAAGTCACTAAAAGCTCTTATGGGGGTTTGTGCCTGGACTAGTATCAGAAACTTACATTCTTTAAAAATGCAGTATTAGTAGAATGCAGAAACATAAAAAAAAGTCACCATTCTATAGCAGTATTCCAACCAGAAATTTTTTTTATATATGAAGTGTTTGACAGTGAAAAGATTAAAACAATCTTCAAAGTAGCTGAAGAACATGTACATTGTTAGTATTGAAAATTACTGTTGGAATAAAGAATAGTAAAATCCAATGCAATATCCATGTAGAAATAGTTCATTTCCTTGAGCAGGAATCCTAAGTTTCTGTTTTACTGCTAGTAGGAAAGGCATTTACATTTCATGATGGGAAGCCAAAACTCTTTGAACAGAAAGACTGTTTTAGGGTTAAGACTGGGCTTTGACTCTTTAAAGATGGCATCATATCACAGCACAACCTTCTTATGATATTTTTAAACTACTTATTATTGTCAGAGTGAATAGTAACAGTGGCTAACTCAACCACCTACAACTGGAAGCACTTTCTGTATGCTTGGAAATTGAAAGGCATGCAGCCCTCTTTCCATCCAAGTACATTTACTGAAGCTGCTGAAGTATTTCTCACCTTGCTCCTTCTTAAAATCTTTCTCTGACATAGTGACAGGCAAGAGCAGTTCTCCAACAGGGGGCTGAATGTTAACATTGAACTGATCATCCTTTGTGCTGGAAAAGAGAAATTACAGAAAATCAACCAAGTGCTTCAGTGCTTCAACACAGATTAATATACATATATAAGTTCCAAATTTTCTGTGAAATCATTAAAAAGTGTAAGAACTACCTTATGATTTCTACCTTATTAATGTGAAAGCTGTCTACCTTCTCACATTAGTAAAGCTGATCTATTTTCTCTCAGTACAAATGTGGTAGGCATGGTCTTGTATTTCTGAAAATGTAACTTTTACTCAGATCAATGTTTATTCACGATCTGCAAAGCATCACACTCAATCTAAATGGTTGCAAAGGACAAATTATTGTGGATTTGTCAAATCCTTTGAGAAAACTGCTACACATCCTGTCATCAGCTACAGCTGTCCTAGAAATGATGCTAAACATAGAAAAATATATAATTTCAGACAGAAGGATGATACTGTCTGAAAAAAAAACAACAAAAAAAAACCCCACAAACAAGCCAAATAATAAATATAGTAGTAAAGAAGAAGTGTTTTTGCTAATTTCAATTTTACAGTATCTGGTATATTTAAACAAAACCACACATCATACTCGTTAATGCAAAAGCATACTGGAAAACTGCAGAATGTGAGGCCATTTTCTTAATGGAAGAATTAAAAAAAACTATCACTAGAAACACAATGCTATAAAATGTTATACATTTCTTCTTAAGAAATAAATATCATACAGTGAACTTCCTCTCCTTGCCCATTCAATTCTCTAAGTTTCCAACTATTTTGTCTGAGACTTCTTCAAGGCTAAAGAAACTCAAGCTACATTCACTTTCTATGTTTCATTGACTAACTGTATCATAAGGGATTTGCCTAGCAATTCAGCATCAGTTCATCCAGTCAGAATCTTTGTTAATGCTTTAAGGCCTGAGAAATTTTTAGAAAAGAACGGTTTTCCTTTTTTTTTTTTTTTTTTTTTTTTTCTTTCCGGTGTAGCAAATAGCCAATATATATTGATTGGAGATATGCCTCAGATATCTTACTTAAATATAATGATACAATCATTAGAATACATTTCATCCATTAACATCCATGTTATTTAAATTAACCTAGAACATGTGCTACTGATTTTTTATAACTGCAACTTAAAAGTTCTGAAACAAGATAGACTGATGGTAAGCAAACAGAACTACAGTTCAATAGTATAGAAAACATATGTGTCTCCCTCCTAAAGATGCAAAACTAGCCACTGGAAATAGAAAAGCATTTTACAGTCCACCTACTCAAAATTCTAATACTTAGCGAAATTACCCATTTTCAAAACAAAATGCTTAGGAACAAGTACATTCTTATTTTCTAGCTTCTTATATGTTACAACTATGCTTATGAGTGCACTCTCAAGTATGGGCTGTTCAAATAAAACCGGACAATTATGCTAACTTTTTTGAGAACTGTTATTTAGTAAATATACAGGAAAACAATCCCATCAAACTTCCTAGTACTTCCTTTATAAAAAATATTTTATTAAGTGCTGTTTTTAAAACCTAACAAATTCAAACTTTTTTTCCCTGTACTACTTTTCTCTCCTGTACTACTTTAAATACCATCCATCTCTAAAGTAATTATTATAATAAAAGTCATTATTATAATAAAAGAGGGATTGTTTGATAGTCTAGCCTGATTAAGTGCACAGTAAAATACGTAAGAAGTATTTTTTTCTTTAATTTTTCCTTTGAAAAGTGATTAAGAACTCAATCAGCTTAAGAGCTGATGGAAGGGTCTTTAATCAACTGCCTCATTAATTTTTTGCTGTTCATACCTAGTAGTTGGACTGTAAGACTAACACTTTCCACAATACCTTCATTGATACTGTTCAACTGATTGTTCAACCAATGTTATGTTTTATATTTAAGAAAGAGGTGCTCTATACAATTCAGCATGAAACAGATAAACCATTTTGTGTACAATGATTTATGTCCTACATTGACTGGAGAGATGCCATTTGTACATTAACTTGACTTATAACATCAATTATTAGATTGCTTTAATGCTTATAACAATATTTCCACGATAAGAAGGAATAAAAGCATGAGTACAGCCTGTTTTTTTATGTCCATAACTGCTCAAGAGGACCACTTGACACTTCTGTTAACAAACATTCCACTTCCATTTCCTCTAGTGAATAAATAGCTAATACATATTCTTTGATAAAACATGAACTCTTCATAGCCTACAAGCAGAAATTCTGATTGCAAGTTGTCCTTCAAAACTGCTTTGCTCTTAATTTCACTTTAGTCAGCATCTAGGTTACTTTGCATTACTTTAATTCCAGTGTGCTTCAGTAAATTTCTTTTTCAGCTACAGAAAATCATCCTTCCTTATGGATTCTCTTTATCAGACACTTCACAGATTAAATATACAGCTTTTGTTTATTGATCTGCATCTCTTTTATTACATCTTTATAATAGAGAGCTCATAATATCTAATTTAACAAAAGTTACTTCGTAATTCTATAGAACCACAATATGATTCAGAAGGGGCATTAGAAACCACCTGGTTCTACCTTCTGTTTAAAGCAAGAGTCACCTTAGCTCACTTTGCTCCTGACCTTGTCTGTTTGAGCTCTGAGAATCTTCAAAGATGGAGATTTCATCAGATATGTAATGGAGAAGTTGCAGAATAAAACCGAGGTTTGGAATACAACTACTTAACTTCCCCCAATACCTAGTCAACTAAATTTCAGTGTATTTAACTTATTCATTCATATTTTGAAGACTGTATTAATAAAAATGATGCTTAAACAAAGATTACATTAACTTTTAAAAATCTGCTGGACAATTGGTTCAAATTGCACTGAAGCATCTCTCAGGCAGTGTTGCTTTAACTTTCCTGGAAGAGCAAAGTGAAGAATCTTACTGGAAAAAATACCCAAAGTTTCTCAGGCCAACAGAATGTGTTTTTTGATTTCGAAAAATAAAGACTGCATTTTCTGGTATTAGCAGGTGCAGCTGGTAAGTTATAGCCTTAGAGAAACATGAATACTCAATGACAAGTCTTAGAAACAATCTATAAAAGTTGGAGATGTCTGACAACAGTACCTTGTCAACACTAGCTTGCAAAATCTGTTATGTATTTAGTTGTGAATTTCTGAGCAAATAGTATTAGATGTCATTACTCTTACTTACTCCTTAAAAATGATTATATTGTACAGATTGTATTTTTAAAAGACTTACATCACTTCCATGATTCAATTTCAAGTATCATATTAATTTATCTTCTGATGCACACATAAAGATGAACAAATGAGAGACAATAATGGTCCACAGGAACAAAGGGAGACTTTCTAGTTCCACGATAAACAACACTGCAAGCCTAACATTCAACCCTTCAGAACATGCACAATTTAAAGATTTCTGTAGATGTCTGCAGATGGAGTAGGAGCAGCTAGCACCTGACATTTGAAACCCTTGACTATTCCCTATCTCGTCTCTCAGTTTGATTGTTGTTTTTTTTCAAAGAAATGTCTCTGAAGGGTTCCTGGCAAAGAAGTTCTCTACCATAACAAAAGACTTGAAAACAGTGATGGCAAAATCTTTAAAATGAAAGTAAATAATACTAACACTTGTGAATGAGTTTTTTTTAAATTCCACAACAACAGCAGTGGTTAAAGTCTTAACATCCAAGGCTTTTAACAAATTAATATTCTAATCAGACTGGGAATATTATTCTTGCTCTTTATACTATCCTTTTATGTTTCACTCCTAGCAGCATCTTGTCCCAGAACAAAGAGAGAATTAAGTTCCTGCAAAACAAAACATGGAATGGAGAAGTACAGGAGACCTGATTCGTACTTTTGCTGAAGAAAGGAAAGGATTGCATCCTGCTTTTACAAGACAAAAAGGCCAAAGCAATAGAACAAATGAAAGCAGTTGTTCATGTCCAGCCTTGTTTTTTTCCAGGTCAGTTATTTATCTTGGCATAATTGTGTTCTGGAATGGGGCCAGCTGACTACTTTAGAGTAATGAAATAAAGAGAAGAGTACCAGATTGCTTGTCTTACATCTATAAGCAACTTGGTGATCTGCTGACAAAGCACTAGGGAAGGAAACGGCAAGAAAAAAGTGAAAATGCAAGTGACAGTGATGTGAAGACAACCCTACATCTCTAACATTAGCTTTTAATATATTCCATAATATATTCCACTACATAATTTTAATCAGATGCTTTTGTGCAAGCATCTACACCTGAATGCATGCCTGCACTCAACAGAAATACCAACTGCTACCCAACTAACCCTCTTTATTTACTCTGCTTTGCAAGTAAAAGTTCTGCTTGGGAAGATTTCTACATCAACACAGAATGAAGTAAGTGAATTTCATGCTGCAAAAAATCTCCTCCTTTGAAAATAAAATTCAGAGCAAAAGCTTCTACAATAAGATGAAACCTGAAAAGAACAGAGTGAACAAAGATTTTAAATCTTTTTCACAGAATTTACTTTATTTAAGAAATAGCCAGACTCTTTATGCTACATCAAACTCTTCTGGAGTAATCAGCAAAGTGTTTTCTTTATATAGGATAGGACTGATGAAGTGAACAGAGTTTCCTTTTCTATCAGCATAACAATTGTAGAAGAGTATGTATTCTCCTTATCTGAAGGAGATGGTCCTTCTGATGATACTGGGACATTAAGAAACATAAATTAACAATTTAAAAACCTATTATGTCACCCTATTTTCCAATTACCTAATTATTTAGAAAAAGAATGAAAGGCTCAGAAGCTATTGCTTTCATTAGATTTCCCTTTCTTCTTGGGAGCTCTGATTGTGTTCTTTACACTTAAACCTTGAGAGAACTAGGAAGAGAGATGTAAAACCAGAATTAGGGAGAGAGATGCATGGCATGGATATCTCCCCTACAACAAACAGTTCCAAAGAAAGCTAAACAACTTCCCGTGGACTTTTCAAAAGAATAGAAAAAAGAAGAGAACAGGTTCTCCATAAATTAATTTTATCTTTAAAGCTGTGGTTCTCTCATGGTTTTGGGAACAACTAAGATAATTTGGAAAGAGAGGATGAGAAGAATAAGAAAGAAAAGGTAAAGACAACCTTTCTTCTCCAGCTTTCAATATTGTAAAAAGAACATCTCCCCTTCACCTTTAGTTATTAATCATACCTATAAGAAATTGGACATTTGCCTGCTGAGTTATACAAAAACAGACAGGAATTCAGAACATTAAATACATACACAAAAAACAGAGTAAGGTCATTTATATGTTGTAACTCCCTTTCTCTATAACCTTCCTTGTCTTTCATCTCAAGGGATTAAAATATTTTCATTCCAAGGATCCATGGCCAAAATTCTCACCATGGCAAAGCTCCCAAATCTTTGTTCAGACCTCTCAAAAAAACTAGTAAGCTGAGAGAAAGTCTTGAGAATATCTAAAAAGTAGAGACATACAAGACAAAGATAACACAAGTGGTAGGATTATTGAAACGGCGAACACTAGGAGCTCAAGGATTCAAGTAAAGACACACTGATGTGGAAATCTTTAAGATCTGACATGGGAAAAAAAAGGTAATTCTACAGTCAGTGGAGTATTGCAGATAGTCTTTTATATAAAGGATCCATTCCAACCTTTTCTCTGCTCAACTGATGCCTATATGCTCAGCTAAGCCTCAGGTCTCTTTCTGGGATGTGAATATACTAAAATTTAATTAGAATTCAACAAGCTAGCAAGATATCTTGCATATGAGTTAGCCAAGAAGAAATTGCTTTAAACTTCTAACTTGTGTAAATCCTGACTGCAAAATGAGAACAAAATAACAAAAAAAACCCAAAGAGTAACGTCCGAGAAATCTTTTAAAAGGCCAAGTTCCTCCATTTATTAATTTTTAACTTTCTGCTTGAGAGGCATTATCATGCAGAACACCAATGTGGCTGAAATAGCTGCCTCTGCAAGGAGGTGGCAAAAGAAAAATAACAATGAAGAGATGTTCTCCTTACAAGTACATGCTGTGAACATCCTAATACACATTCTAAATAAATGCATTAGGCACAGTTTTCAAGTAAAGGCATTTTACCCCACTTTAATTAGATGCGTGATCTTGGTAAGGTTTGCTTACCAGAAATAGTATTTGAGAGGGAGGTCTTTCAAAGCTCATTCCTTCATGCCTCTCTATTAGAGTTTTTCCTTCATTGTCCTTGACTTGTACAATGAATTCAGAAAAAGATCTAAATATTTTATGACTCATGTTAGCTTTTTTCTTTATAGAGTTTGTATTTATCGAACCACTAGTACAACAGCACATCCCTCAGCAGAAGGGTAGTGTTTGCTATGCAAAACACACAGTCCATGATTGGCATCTAAGACCAATTGATCTACCCATTACCACTATGTCCCTACCCCCACAAGCTTTACTACAAAGCTATTGATTTAAACACTGCCGATCGGTTTCCATTTTCTGATTTTGGGCAGGCCAATTAAGAAAGTGAGTAATTGTGATTACACTGCTTCAGGATCAATTACATTTGATGCAAGATAAAGTGTTCCTCTTAGAACAATGTAAAGAAAATTCTTATGATCAGGAATACTTTACTGCTGAACATGCTTCTAGGAAAAATACAAAATAACTGACAACATCTTTGATAGAGATATGCTAATATGAGAATATAGACACCTTTGTGTGTACATTATTTCAACTATGTTTCAACAAACTTCCAGAAGTCATTCCTTCTTTTGGATAAAAGCTTTTTAAAAATATGGTAAACTACAGAGTCTGCAGCTGAATTCTTGGAGACACTGCACCCAAAACATCACACTGCACAATTTCTCCAGTGATACTGAAGACCAGTAGGATTTTGAACAAAATAAGTTTTTAGTGTAAAATAGCAAATTTAATGCAAATAACATTTAAACTATGTTTTTACTATTTTCTAGAAACTAACAGTGAAGAAACAAGGCCTGTCAATTAGCAAAGAAACAAAGTAAGCAATTCCTATTCTTAATTTAATTTTAAACTTAGCTTGAGCGCTTTGTCATTGGACTCACATTGTCTAAATCATTAAAATGAATACAGCACTGAGGTCTGAGGCAAATCTATTTACAGTGATGTTACTCATAGTCTGGTTGGCGTTCAGGAATATTGATCTGTCTTGTTTGTCTAATAGGAAAATAATAAACAATTACTAGGCAATGTTGGAGAAAGTAATCAGTTTTTATATATCACTAATACAGCAGACCTCCCAAAACATAAAGGTGATGATCTGCATAAAATCAATGTGCTATGCCACATTGCTTATCCTCATCACTGCTAAGATTCTTAGCAATAAATGGTGTAAGTTAAAAATCAAATTATTGGTAGACTGAAAATACATATTTCAAAGAAAAATATCTGCTTTATTTAAAAAATAATGTTTCTGCTTGATAAATGAGAATATACTATTTCATAAAACTCAAAATATATTTAGATGAAGAGAGTCAGAGTCCACAGTTTTGAAATTGCACTGCCTACAAGGGAACCTTCTTCCCAAACATCAGACAACAGTTCAAAGCTGTTTCCAAATTCCAGCAAATAGCATACAGACCAGCTATAGCAACGTGACATGCATAAACTACATGCTGCAGACATTTTGCTGGGAGTACAAATATGTGTAAAACTGACTATGCAGGAGCATCCATTGTAAGGGAAAAGTTTGAGAAATGGAAAGAAAAAAATCCAATAGTAAAACCTCCTTACCCCTAGAACAAGAAATTTAGAAGTTATTTTAGCACTGGTACTTTAGGACTCACTTGGGTACATCTCTATTACCATGATTTTCATGCTATCTTCAATAACCTGTCAGTTGAACAAGCTGTGCTTAGTAGCAGTACACTAAAATTGCTACAGAAATTTTCTAAAGTAAGAAGGATAGAACTTTCACAAAGGGCTTCCCTTAAACTGAAAATGCAGCAATATGAATGTCTATTCAATATACCTATTTTTGTGCTGAATATTAAAAGCTGTGCTTCTTGCAACAAAACATATAAAAATCCATTATTTCAAAATATGAAAAAAAAAAAAATAAAATTGAGCAGATCTGTGTAGTGCTTTTGCATAGTTTAAAAGACTATATAAAAGTGAAAATCTCCTAAAAGAAGGTGTCGAGTTTTCTCCCATCCATTCTTTCCCAATGTTGGGACATTGCAAACTACTTGGATTTTAAATACTAGTTTTTAACAGAATTCTCACTGGTTGAATGGGTTCCCACCCCCCCCACCAGTCTAGGATGCAGAAAGAAGACCATGCATGCCCCAAAAATGAGCACAAAAAAAATGTAAATCATGCATGTTAGACAAGATTTAATTGGCCAGCCAGTTACTTGATTTCATTGTAACTATTGATTAAAAAGAATTTACTGTATGAGAAATACATTTCTTAAGTGGGCAAATTTTGGGGTGGTTTTCAGGCAGTCACATTACAGTGACATCAAGCAGCCACAATCAAGACTCAGAGCAGTAAAACTGCTCACACTTTGAGTAATTCTGACTTTTTTGTGCCCTTTCTTACAAGGAAGGACACAAACAAAACACTACAGCAGAATAATCTCTCACGAGTGCTCCTTTCAAAATGGTGTTAATAAGAAGAATTCCAAAAAGAGTGGGACAAAAAAGTAAAGCTTCTAAAAGTAAAATTGAACACTAAAAAATGTGTTATTTCTCTTAAAATATCTTGAATATGTATGATGTTGCAAATTTTGTTTAATTCTTTTTTAATAAAAATTTAATTCTAATTTAATAAAACAGCAAGTCTGATACTGTTAAGTAGATTTCCAATGAACACTACTTTTACCTTTCAGGAGCAAAAAATTGTCCTCCCCCTCCCAAGAACTTACCATAACTGGAAACTGGCTGTCTGGGTAGAATCACAGAAGTCAATACCCACTGTAGCAGTAAAGGATCCTCCAGGCTCAAGGCACTCTGCATGAAGAGATTTTTAACAGGTAAAGCACACAAGCAAGAAGATGACAGATGCAACCCCCTAAATTTCACATAATTAAAACCCCCAAAAAGCTCTCTAAGAAAAAGTCCAATTTATTACAAGTAGGTATCACCCAAATGTCACACTTGCATGTTTAAGCACCCTGGATTCCCCCTCTCACACAGTTAACACACATGAAATGTTGCCATTTCAACTTAGAGCCCCATCAGCAAAATAAGGCCTTGTAGCAGAAAAGCAAGAAAAGGAAAATTATTTACAGAAAAAAAAAAATATTGAAGTGACATCCTTTTAATTGTGCACAGATCCAGCACTGAGATTTCATTTTCAGTAACACTGGTTTGCAGATTTAGTTAGTAAATAGCAAAACACAACAAATAAAATCTACATTAATATATACTGTAATAGAAAATAAGCTGAACTTAAACTATTTCATAATTACTATGGGTTTACTTGTGTCTCAATATTCCACTTGCATTGGTTGGAAAGGAAAAGAAAGATTATGGGAAAATCTAAATGGATCTAAATGGAAGATCACTTTGTGCTGTATGAGCAGTGTGGACTGAGACACAGTGAAGAAATGGCAGTGAAGAAATCAAGAGACATACTCATTCTTAGATTGTTGGCTAAATCACTACACTATTTCCCTAATGTAAAAGAGAGAAAGCTTTTGTTAAAGGCTTTTCCTTGTAAGCTCTTTCTTTACATAAGTAAAAAACAAGCATTGAAGCAAATTTTGTCTTCTCAAGATTACAACAAAGAGCAGAAAGGGTACTTTAAAAGAGAGAAATTTAAATAAAAAGGAATAGGCAGGCAGAAAAGCATCTAATTTCCAGATTATTCATAATGTACCAGATACTTTTCAGGAACTGAAAGTAAAAAGTTGCTCCATGACAAAATGTAACAAAATTTAACCATTTCAAAATTAAGTTTGTAAAAATACAAAAAACAAGGAGTTAATTCTGCTGGCTAAAGTCTAAACTAACACTAGGAAGTCAATAGAAAGCAAAGTATTCCAAGGAGTCTATTTAAAACATTGTAAGGTTACAGGCTCCAGCTCAAATTCAGAATTAACTTCGCCAAAGTCTCTGAACTAAATGTTTCCAAAGGGAGTTTCAAACATACTCAGGAATGAGAAAATGTTGTGCTCAGGGACTTGGGTGAAATAATTTGAACCATTTCTACTGGAAGAATCAGAACAATTGCCAACAGCAATTTCAGTGACTTAGGCAAAACTAGACTTATACTCCACCAGGAATACCTGCCTACACTGACACTTCTTCTGTGAGGTCTGCTGGTAAGTTATAGGATGTGTTTTCCATAAGCTGGAAACACAAAATGTAGTAAGAACAGGGTGTATAGGCTTAGTTCTACACATAATGATGAAGAATACAGAAAATTCACATTCGAGCAAGAAAAATGACATTTTTGGAAGAACTACAGATGATGGACAGCTTATTTTCTGCAGAAGAAACCAACAGTTTTGCAGCACAGATACCACAATGTCTTACTGCTTTAAAGGGTAAGATTGTTTGATGGAGCTCAAGGAACCTGAAGTGGATAATTCATTAATTCCACTTTTTTTTCCCCATGTTTTTATGTAAGACAAATTAACGCTACTGCTAATTGACTGTTTTTGTGGGTACAGAATCTCCTGATCTGATTTATAATATTACTATATTTCTATTTGCAAGCCCTTGTGCTTTATTTCTCCAAATGTTTACAGGCAGGAATATAATATAAATGGTTAAAACTAACTTAACATCTCAATTCTGACCTGGACTTCTTTTGAAGCAGCAAAATGTCACTTAAAAAATAAAACCTATTAATAGAGTTCTAAAAGTAACTGTCTTGATCAAGTATGTATCATGACCAATATGCAAACAGTTATTAATTTTAATTGTGAAATAAACTATAGCACTGGATAATTGCTTTTGTAGCTATTTGGTGTAAATCTGTATAATCTTTTCTATGGTAAAAAAATTTCAATAGTTTAGAGCCTTTTAATACAAACAGAAACAAACAATACTCTTTAGTTTACTGTTGTGCTTTAAGAAAATGTTCCTGTATTCTTTTATCATGATATATATTCACATAATAATGTAGCTCATTGAAGGAGAAGAATTTGCATTACGTGACACCTCCTTTCCTTCTGACTATACCACAATGTCCTAAAATAAAGAAGTGCTGAGAAAAGACAGCAGTTTGTGTACATAGGAATCACTCTTGAAAAACACTTGCTGTAATCTGTGCTCTTTCTCAAGTTTTATACTATTTTCCACAGAAATTTAGAAGAAAACCTTTCTGAATATAAAGCAGAATGTAAAACAATTTAGGTCAGGTCTGACTACACATTATTTGAAGCAGACACACTTTGTGAAACTGTGGTATACAGAAGCAAAATGAAAACATACACTTCCACTCTACTGCCATGGGATCACAAGGAAAAAATGACAATTCTCTAAGCCACCAATATAAATAATACATTTACAGATTTACTTAAAGCTTCATAAGAAAATAATTGTAGTTATAAAAATTAAAACCTAATTTCTAATAGAAGCCCATAATACCCAGTCTAAAAGAAGACAGTAAGAGAATCAAAGTTTGTAGGGATGCAGAAAGATTTTGTCCTAACAAGTGGATAGCTGATCAGTGTGTGTGTATGTATACCTATTCCCACCCACCACATACAGATAAAAGAGTATACATGTAACTGTGCAAAACCACTCTCTTTAATTTGAAATTTTGCAGAAGATTAAGAAGATTAATGTAGGATACAGTTACCTATTGGATTAAACTCATGCATCCTCATGCCTGGAGGCAATTTCTTCTCCCCAATGTGAATATTCTCTATCTTCTGATCAGTTGTGTTTGTTACTGTCACTTGCACAGGTACCATATGATCACCAAAAATGCCTGGCCGTCTTGAGAAGTGATAATGAGCTGCTAATCCTTTCCCACTCATTCGATGAAGCAGCTCATGTGTTTTTGTTGGCACAGAGACCTGCGTAGTGACCTGTTAAGGATAATACAATAGTTGGCAAATGCTGTAAGTCAAGAACAGTAAAAATTGAATGTTGCATTTTTCACTCAGTTAGAGCACCAGCTTTTGAGTTGGAATTTTACTGAACCAGAAACAGAAAAATATAACAACATATTGAAATGCATAAGCAAATTTCAGTAATAGATACCAGATAACAGATCATTTACAGATAACATACAGATAAAAACATTTCTGGTTCTGAAAACACCTTTGTTGTATCCATATCACTTTCTACTATAAATCAGTTTTCAAACTTTTAGCTTTACAGTTAGCTATCAAATTATCACATTTTTTAAGAGTTATAGTTAAATAGTTGTGTTTTTTCCAACAAGAAACATTCTATGCATCAGAATTCAAGGGTATTCCCTAGCTCATTGTGTAAGGTGAAAGTATAGTGAGAAATTGTCTTCTGTTTCTCTTGTTAAAAACACAAAAAATGCTGTCTAACAATTTCACTGGTGAAATGGTAAAAATATAGTTGTATAGAACAGAAAGATGTTGCTACTTTTTCAATAGTCTTGTTACTAGTAGCAATAAGAAAAATCCCAAGGATGTTTCAGTACATTCTATCCTGTAGAAGTAGCATGAAAAAAAGACAACCAATGTGCAAAAAAATTCCCAGATACTGCTGACAAGGAAATAACGAGCTTAAATATACAAAGTCAGACTTATATAGAAATATGCAGACAAGTGAATTTGAATTCTTTACACAAGTTTTAAGGAAAGATCAGGGTTACTTTATATTATATTTATAAAAAAATAAAAATCTGTGACATCAGATGACGAGACTTACAACTAACACAAAATGAATGGAAAAGGTATAACTTGTATGGACCTTCTCAGTTACTGAAAATTCAAAACATCTTTGAATAGAAGCCCCAAACTTTCACACATTCACACATCTGCTTAATTTTCTAGAACTAACTGACAATCAAACTCTCGGAAAACCCCTTCAGCTGTCAAGAAATAGTAAAGGAAATGCTTTGAATAATTTATTGATACACAGAAAGAGACAATAATGGTAAGAGGTTATTAGCAGTCTAATCAGCATGTTGCATAATAGAATACTTATTTCATGAAATGGTTCTCCTATTTTACAATTACAGGTTTAGGATATATGTTTAATTCATGTTAATACAAGTATTTTGAAGTAGACTAGCTTTTTTGTGTTTACTTACGACTGGCTTTATCAATAATATTTATTAATAGAAATGAAAACATAAAATGTAGTCACAAGTTCATCATGTACATTCTTCAGAATCATGGAGCCATTGAGAATAGAAAAGATCTCTAAGTTTTGTGTCTAACTATTTACCCAGCCCTGCCACCTTCAGTACATCATGTTTCTAGGTGTCCCACCCACACACTTTCTGAAGACTCCCAAGAATGATGAGTTTTCCCTGGCCAGCCCATTCCAATGCCTGATAATTCTTTCAGTGAAGAAATTTTTTCCTAATACCCAACCTAAACCTAAACCTCACCTGGCACAACAGGAGGCCATTTCCTCTTGCTCTGTGATTTACCTGGGAGAAGAGGCCAACACCCCACCACCACCTGTAGGCGGCTACAGCCTCCTTTCAAGCAGCTGTAGAGAGTGATAAGGTTGCACCTGAGCTTTGTTTTATCTAGGATAAAAACCCCCAGCTCCCTCAGCTGTTCCTCACTGAACACTCTCCCAGCTCCACTGCTCCTCTCTGGACTCACTCCAACCCCATAATGACCTTTCTGTAGTGAAGAGCCAAAAACTGGACACAGCACTCGAGGTGTGGCCTCAGCAGTGCCCAGGACAGGGGGACAATCCCTGCCCTGCTCCTGCTGCCCACACTATTGCTGATCCAGCCAGGATGCCATTGGCCTTCTTGGCCCCTGGGCACTGCTGGCTCATGTTCAGCTGCTGCCACCAGCACCCTCAGGACCTTTCCAGCCTCTCTGTCCCAGCCTGTGGCACTGCCTGGGGTTGTTGCAGGACCCAGCACTGGCCTTGTTGAACCTCACACCACTGGCCTCAGCCCTTTGGATCTTTGCCCTTTACAAACCTGTGCTGGCTGGGCCAGATCCCCTGGTTGTGCTGCATGTGGCACCCACGATGAGCTGCTTTAAAATGCATACACATAGAGAAAAAAACCTAACTGATTCAGGTTTTAATGAATCCTTTCTGTGATTTTTAGAGATTTAAATCTATGGCTATGTCCCCTTCAGCATTACTTCCGGTTTCAGTAATAAAAAGTGAGTCCATTCGCTTTTATTTTCAACATCATACTATACAGAGCAGCAAAAATGCAAAGGACTCTCAGAGTAATGACATTATGTTGAAGTCATCTTTCTTTGTACAGAACATTAATTTTCACTTCCATTTAATGTGGCAGTACTAGAAATAAATAAAACATATGTATGTTGAACAAAGCAATTTAATTCTGGAAAATTGGAATTTTCAAAGCCTCTACTTGCTAGCAAGGATTTTGAGCTGTTAAAAGCTGCTATGACTGTAATGTGGTGTATTCAACAGCTACATCAGTCTGGTAAAGAGTTCTCTGTTTTAATTCTACATTTTTTAATGCAATTACATAGAACCCATGGGGTAGGCACCTGCAAAAACTCTGGGGTTAAAATAAAACCTCACAGAGTTAACAGAACAAGAAGCATCTACTAACCAGGAGATAATCTCCTGCAAATCTTACACAGCATATGTTTAAATAATAGAAGTCGTTTGTGTACCTTTGGATGGTTTATGAAAATAACCAATCAATTCTGCAGACACAACATTATTTCTAAAGGAAATCTATGTGACTCGTGATGCCTGCAGATACACAGAGACAAACCACACATATTTTATCAGTTTATTACAGTAAGCAAATAAGCGTGGAATGAGAGTGCACATAACTGTCTACTTAACGCTTACTGAAACATTTATAAGAGCTGTTATCTCCCTAATAACAGACAGACAGTGTGCAATTTTAGAGAGGAGAAAAGCTTCATATTTTTTAACACTTCACTAAAAAGTAACTGAAGAGTGTAAAATGAAAAATACTCTGTGCAGTTAGCTGGTAATGGACCATATTATCAACTCAAGTTAGATTTATAGGATACAAACTAGTCACTAATAGTTATTTTATGACAGAGTGTGTCTGCTTTTTTGGGTTTGGATTATTAAGATTAAACTTGCAAAACTTTTTTTTAATACAGCTGTTTAGAAAGACAGTAAAAAAAAATTAAAATATTGACTTCCACCCCATTTTGACTGAAAGCAACCACATGTAGGGACTCCACACTAATATTGTATGGTTACAGTATCTACCAGTCAGACTGGCCAGAAGGCTGACTGCACACGTTGAAAGATAATTCATCACCGTAAAAGAACTGCAAGTATTTTTAAACTAGCTCAAGTATGAGAACAAAAACAACATTAGGATTTTGCCCCCATCCTCTAATCATAGGGAAAAAAAGGGAAAAGTGTAAGATCACTGATGGTAATAGTTGTGGCTTTATCACAACTGAGCTGACTAGTTACAAACCACTGAATCCTCCCAATATGAACATGTTTCTTTTTGCCAGCTCAGTAACTTCTTATTAATTAAACATACATTGATACAAAAAACTATTTTCCATAATTATTTAAAATAAAAAACACTACATAGTTTATTAAATCTACTACAGAAAAGAGAAGCAGCCATACATTCCTGTCCAAAGTCACAAAGAATCAGAATAGTTTGGGCTAGGAGGGACCTTAAAGAAGCATTGTTACTATTATTACTACAGACATAGAAAATTCTGTTTGTTTTCTTTTGTCTTTGTTCCACAGTTTAAAAATCCTGCAATAATGAACAGACTAATTCTTGTTTCTAGTTCCTAAATGTATATATGTTTAGATAAAACATGTATTATTGGAAAAAAATATTTGCTTCTAAGAATAATAAAAATTATAATTTTTCCTGTAATTAACATTCTGCTAAAGCAGTGGACTACATAATTTAATCTGAGTAATTCTCCTACTGGCAATATCCATTACATAATCCAAGAATTACCTGCCAAGATGTGAGAGCTATAACCTCTCTCACACTCATGGTGAAGCTATGCTCCAGTAAATCTGCAACAGCTAAGAGGAGAAGGGCTATCACACAGCCCAGCCACATTTACATGATCTTTCAACTGAAGCCATGAGAGTAACTTATAACTACAATTCTATAGTATTAGGAGAAAGTTGGAAAAACAGAAAAACAAAAGTCAGCTACTGGCAGGAAACGTGATCTTTTGCTCAGTTAGCAGTTATGTATTACTCACAATTACAAGACAATGTCTCCCTTATACAGCTCTTAAAAAATAATTATTAATTCATAAAAAGATAAAATAAAATAAAATAAAGTGCAAGCAAAGAATGTTAGCATCCTAGTCTGAATTACTTCAAGAGGTATTGGAAATCCCAGCATTACAGGACACCCAAGTCATGACAATATGGACTGCCAAAGTAATGACATGACATGAAGCAAGAAAACCAAACAAGCAAGCAAACTAGTTACTATTTTGCTCTAAGAAGAGCAACTGGATACTGTCTTTTAATTTGGGCTAATTTATCCACACACACACACACACACACACACTGAAGGTCATATGTTGAATTCTGGAAAACACTTTACACCAAAGGTACATTTAACTGCTCTACATCTACTAAATACCTTCTAAAAGCCATGTCTGCTAGGAATACCTTCAATTTCTAATACATCCTAACTTCCTTCTTTTGGCATTGTCACCAGCTTTTAGGTTCCACACTTCCCTTAATTATTAACATGTCAATGAGGCTAATTGAAAATTATCATATTAATGATCATATCTCTAAACCGTTAGTGGTTTCAGACAATTCTGGACATCATAAAATGAGTTCCAAAAATTCTTACTTGATTTCAATATTGATAGATTAATACTTTTGTCTCCAAAACCTTGCAAGAAAAATAAAAATAAATAAAACCCAAAACTCCTCAAATAGCTTCCACTATTTTTAAATCACTCAGAGATGGATCTCAAACAAAGGACCACTTTTATTATGCTGCCCATAGTCTGTCTCTGTAAAACTGCCAAAAATAATTATTTCTCTGCCTTATTTTTTTTAACTGTAATATTTCTGTTTCTGATTAAATGATTTCTGATTCAAATCATCCTTGCAAGAAGAATCCTGTGCTCAAGGTAATCATAGAATGGCTTGGGTTGGAAGGGATCATAAAGATCATCAAGTTCCAACATGCCTGCCATGGGCAGCCACACCTTCCACTAGGTCAGGTTAGTGAGAGCTCCATCCAACCTGGCCTTGAACACTGCCAGGCATATGGTATTCAAGACTTTACTATAACCTGTTCCAGTGCCTCATGATCCTCACAGAACAGAATTTCTCCCCAATAGCTAATCTAAACCTGCCTTCTTTCAGTTTGAATCCATTCCCCTCAACCTGTCACTGCATGCTTTTGTAAAAAGTCCCTCTCCATCTTTCAAGTAGGATTCCTTTAGGTACCAGAAGAGTGGAAATTAAGTCACAAAGCTTTCTCTTTTCAAGCCTTTCCTGACAGGAGAGGTGCTCCATCCCTCTGATCATCTTGGTGCCTCCTCTGGCCTCTCTCCAGCAGGTCCATGTCCTGCCTGTGCTGGGAGCCCAGAGCTGGTGCAGCACTGCAGGTGGGGTCTCAGCAGAGCAGAGGGGCAGAATCCCCCTGGCCCTGCTGCCCACTCTGCTCTGGATGCACCCAGCACACGTTTGGCTCTCTGGGCTGGCAGTGCCATGGCTGGGTCATGTCCAGCCTCTCACCCACCAGCACCCCCAAGTCCTTCCTGGGACAGGGCTGCTCTGATCTGTCCATCCTCCAGCCTGTGGTACCAGGTGCAGAAGCTTGTACTTGGTCTTGTTAAATCCCATGAGATTCCCATGGGCTCCCTCCCAGAATTTGTCCATGTGCATCTGGACAGCATCCTGTCTTTCAGGTGTGGCAATTGTACCACTTCACTTGGTGTCATCTGTGAATTTGCTGAGGATGCACTTGATCCCTTTGTCTTTGTCATTAATAAGTAACATTGGTCCCTGAGTGATGCTACTTTGTCACTGATGTCCATCAGGACTCTGAGATGCTGAACACCACCACCTGGATGTGGCCATTCAAACACTTTCTTAATCACCTAGCAGCCCACTCATCAATCCATCTCTCCAATTATATAGAGGGGAAGGCAAAATAGAAGGAGCAGGAGGGCAGGATAAAGGGGGCCCAAAAACACAGGGAATCTCATCAGTCCCTTAATCCCATTTCATGCCTGCACCCCAGCTGATACCCACATCCCACTTCATCCCAGCCTTTCCCCTCATGATGGTACTTCCATTATCCCAGGCCCCTCCCCTTATCCCAGCTACTCCCACTTGCAGTGGACTGTATCAAAGGCTTTACAGAAGTCCAAAACAATGGTATCTGCAACCCTTCCCTTACCCAGTCATCCCACCTTAGAAAGCTACTAGCTTGGTCAGACAGGACCTACTTGCCCGTCCTCCATGTGTCTTAGCACAGCCTTTAGGAGGATCTTTTCCATCATCTTCCCAGGAACATAACTGAGGCTGACAAATCTCCAATTCCCAGGGCGCTCCTTTCTACCCTTTTTAAAAATAGCTATCCTTTTCCAGTTACCTGGGACTTTCCCTGACTGCTGTGACTTTTCAAATGTCATAGAGTGGCTTGGCAACTATATCACCCAATTCTCTTAGGACTTTGGGATGCATCTCCTTGATGCAGGTGGTTCCTCAGGTGGTCACAAATCTCATTGTCTCTTACAGCAGGAGAGATTTTGCTCTCCCAGTCCTCATCCTGTTGTCCACCTGGTCAGGAGGCAAGAGAAGAGTTTCCCACTGAAAACTAAGGCAAAAGTTGTTAAGTATCTCAGCCTTCTCTTTGTCTGTTGTTACCAGCTCTCCAGTTTTCCAGTGCTGTTTATCAGAGGGGGTACCCATTCTCTGACCTTCCTTTTTAGGTTAACGTACCTGTAGAAGCTCTTCTTGTTATTCTTTGTGTGCCTTGCCAGTTTCAGTTCCAGTTTTGTTGCCTTGGCCTTTGTCATCCCCTCCCTACACAGCTGTTTCAACTCTAACTTCCTAAATCACCTGTCTCCTGGTTTCCACTGCCTGTGCACTTGCTTCTTTCCCTCAATTTTGACCACCAAGTTCCTACTCACCCCTGCTGTTCTCTTGCCCTCCTTGTCTGATTTCTCGCTCCTGCGGATTGCCAGCTCTTTTTCTCTTGAAAGTGTTGCTTAAAGATCTTCCAAACTCTCTTCTACTCCCTTGTACCCCTGTCTGAGGATCCCACTGACTAGGTTCCCAAAGGACTAGAAGTCTGGTTTCCTAAAGTTCAAGAACTGGACTTTAATCCCTTACCCGACCCCATCCCTCAGGACTCCACCCATGGCACACTCCACCCATGCATGATACCTGCAGCCCAGGCTGTCTCCACTCTTGGTGTCCCAGCTGGCTCACTTGCACTGGTGACCAACAGATTCTGTAACACATTCCCTTGGCAGGGCTGTCTATCACCTGGCTCAGGAAGTTATCCTCCATGCATTCCAGGAGTCTCCTGTAATGCCTACAGTGCTCCAAGCTCCTTTCCCAAAGGCTGCTGGGGTGGTTGAGTTCCCCCCACAGGACCAGACCCTGCAGGCACAATGCCTCCTGCAGCTGGAGCTGGAAGGTTTGGTCAATGGGCTCCCCTTGCTCAGGCAGCTGTAGCAGACCCCAGTCACAAGATGTCCTTTGCTGCCTCAGTCTCTGATCCCTTCCCACAACCTTTCCACTTGCTCAGAGATACAAGCTGTGAATCCAGAGATGATCAAAATCTCCAGTGGTAATAAATTATCTATTTCCTAATACCTCTATACACCTCAGATTTTTCCCCATGGTTTTCTTAAAATAGAATCAACTAGACAGAATTGCAGTTACTCTGTATCAATCAGAAGTATTGCTCTTTGAGCATAAAAATGACTACATGATATAAAGGAGCCGGAACTGGGCCTTAAGTTGGAGTTTCTGAACAACAGAAAATTCTAGTAGTTCTCTACCAGACTAATCAAGAACTTTCAAAATGGAGCGTGCACCTGTTCTGTGTAACTGGAGGCCAGTGATGCCAGCTTGCATTTTGCATAAGTAATAGAGCCTAAAGATTTGTATTACAGCAACACCTGGTTTTATTTGAAAATTGGCATCTTTGCCTTTTTCTTCTGCTGAGCATAATGAATCACATGAATAATCTAATGAAAATATTAGTAAAATCTTTTAAAATGCCACATAACAAAGAAGTTCAGTGGCAACAAAATGGGAATATTCTCATGATTAAGTCAGAGTTTTTAAACAAGCTAGTATAAAGAAAAGGGCTAAAGTCAGTCACATAATTATGGGATACAAACCTTGGTATAAATTCAGAAGTACACATTCTCCTCAAAAAGGTCTGCTGGGATCATCAGTATACTATAAATAAATAAGGAAGGAAAACTTTTTTGTAGGAACACTAACAGAATATTCCCACACTTAAACTAGTGAAGTTCATATCTGTGTACAGGAGACCTCAAGATTTTCTATTTGTCCTGTGTATGCTTCCATGAGGTGAAAAGCAGATGGTCTGCTGGTTAATGCATATGTGAGACTTTCATCAAGCAGCATGAAACACTCAGTCATTAGGTGTTTCAAGGAAAAGTCATTCTCCCAACACAAATCCAAGTATTTACTTTAATTTAGTGATTCCATTTTTCCAGTGACCACTAATCTGTGAGCTCTGAGAACTGCACTTCAGGACACGGTTTAGTGGTGGCCTCAGCAGTATTAGGTTTGCAGTTGGACTCTATGGCCTTTTTCAACCTCAACGATTCTTTGATTCTATGATTACCTGAAGCAGTTTAAGAGTTAGAAAAACAGAGTAAGGTGTCAGCCTCACCTTGCATCCTAATTATGAATTTGAAATAGTGGACATTGCTGAGAAGGACTAATATAGATTTTGGCATTGAGTCTAAATGACTTCAAAGAAGTTCCTGCAAATGGTTTCTAGTATATTATTTTGATTTTTGGCATACAGCCAGTACTCTAGAGACCTCTAAAGTGAAAACATACTGAACCCTACTGGCCATAACATATAAACTTACAGTTAAATTTATAACAACTCCTGCATATTGGTTCTTTTCAATGGAAATGTGTAGCTCAAATTTTTCCCCAGAAAAGGAAATAATCTGTCAGGATAAGTGTATAATATAATTTGAACACCTCCACATAGTATTGCCCACAAGCCAAAGTGAACTCTGCCTTTAATACACTATATTAAAAATCTAGGATAAATTTTTATGAATGTAAAAATGTAAATCATATCTTTGCCAACTTGATACAACTGTATTTGAAACTCATTCACCACACTGTTGTTGAAGAATGCAACATCTTATTTTGGTTTCTATGAGGATGATCCTAATGCACAGTAGACCACCCTCAAGGACAAAATTCTGAAATAAGCACTGAACTCACTGCACGTAGATATCTGTATCAGCACTTCCTGAATGCGGGACAAGAATCTCTTCACACTACATCTCTAATACAAAATATTGATGTGACAATTTTCTCCAAGTTTTATTTAATTATAAACATAATATTTTAACCTAAACAAATCCATAGTCCTTAGACTGCAAAAAATTACAGCCAACCTGAGGCCATGTTCAGCTAACAGTTTTCTGCACTTTATTTTCCTTAAGCTTTATTTTCTATTCTTAAAAAGCAAGAAAAAAATTCAAGCACTAATTACTAGTTTATTAAGCAACAAAGAGGTGTATTTATAGCCAATTATCTTCAGTTTATTTGTTTCAATTCAAAAGCACATCTCTATTTTTTGACTCAAAAACAAAATCTGTGGTGTCAAATGACATATTCATCCTTCACAATGCCATTTCTTTTCACACTTGTAAGAAGAAACACCACTTGATCCCATCCACACTGTTCAGAGCAATGCAAGCAACACCAAAACAAGCAAACACAGCGTGCTGCAGTTAAAAACCTCACCCCATGGGTTTTTATAATGAAGGCCCCACTGTACAGACACAGACAACAAACACAGGCAGCAGCTGTGGACATGGTTAAGGCCTTTAACTATGAGACAAATCAGGTATGTAACTTTTTCTCATCTACTTTTGAAATTATCTTGGTCCTACTAATGTAGAGTATTACTGCTACTATTGTCTAAGACTGCCACAGACTGTTAGCTCACTGAGCATAAATGCAGCAGCAGGAATACCATGACAATGACCATTATTAAAACTTAGTCCACTTTAAAACATCTTTTAGTACACAAATGTATTTAATAGTAGTTCAAATTTATGATTCATGCATTCTAATGCTGCTGGTAAACAGCAGAATGATTTTTGTACATTTTTTTCATATTCCAAAGTAATAAAGTAAATTTTTACACAAACCTCTCTTTGCAGTCATGAACTCTTGAATTGGACAATGCAACTGAAAGATGCATTTTAGAATTCTTACAAATGTATCTTTCCCCCATTATTCTGCCATTTTCAAATGAAGAACACAGATGTCAGGGACTAGAAAAAATAAGCAACACTTGCAACTATATAAAGATGGAAATGTTTCTCAAGCCAAGGGAACAAAAATGAAAATTGTTATCAACTTCACAGAAATCAATGTTAATTATGAAGATTCTAGAACCACTTATTTTTTAGTCTTAACATGTCAAGACCCTGTTCACCAAGCCATTAGGAGAAAAACATGTAAAAATAAGGTGAAAGTCTGGACTAAAGCAAGCTTTTAGAAACTCATCTGCCTGATGATACCGT